>NC_134358.1:549943096-549993096 GCF_048569485.1 Anomaloglossus baeobatrachus | reverse complement strand
TAAATGGAGCAATTGGTATCTTCTTTTTAAGTGAATATTTGCACCAAAGTTCAGAATCCTAATAGTTGCTTATCAATAAATGTCATTCATATGTCACTCATAGGGTTAAAAAAAACTGTTGCAGAATCGGAGCAGATTGTTTTCCAGAGACTTCCTTAAAGTGAACATGTCAGGTGCAATATGCAGCCAGGACCATGAGCAGTTCTGGGTGTATATTGCTAATCCCTGCCTAACCCCTGTATACACTAGCATAGATAAAGAGATCTATAGAAAAAGTATTTCTAAAGATCCTTTATGATATGCTAATGAGCACAGGGACTAGTCCCAAGGGTGTTACTTGCCACAACTAGCCGCCCTCTAAGCATGTTAGCGCATCCACAGGGGCATACAAGCATGCAATGGAGCGTCACAAGTGGTGGCATGCGTACCTTTATCTGCTGTTACCGCGCTTCTGAATGCCCAGCACTTCCGGTCATGAGCACTAGACCTCTCTGAAGCCGGGACGCATACACCCGGCTTCATACTGCGCATGACCGGAAGTGTCCGGCATTCAGAAGCGTGGTCACAGCGAAAACAGGTGGTGACGCTGCATTCATTAGTATGTTAGTACACCACTGTGGGTGTGCTACCATGCTAAGAGGGTGGCTAGTCGAAGGAAGTAACACCCAGGTGACTAGTCCCCTTACTCATTTGCATATCATAAAGGATCTTTAGAAATAATTTTTCTAATGATCCCTTTATCTATGCTAGTGTATACAGGGACATTAGCAATATGTACCCAGAACTGCTCGTGGTTCTGCATTTTGCACCTGACAGGTTCCCTTTAATTCCAACTAGGAAACATTTGCAGCTAAATTCTAAACCAAAGCCGACAAAGGCAGAACCTTGAGTTTCTGCCTTCGGCACAAGGGTCCAAATGGAAATCTACCGTATTTCATTCAGTGGGTGCAGAAAGGCAGAATGATGACGTATGGAAGGCAAAATAGTTTTCCCATTTGTAAATATTTTTCATGCACATTTTTGTGCGGAAAAGGATAATTTGCAAATAAAAAGATTTAGTGTAAAAAAGAAATTAAATTGGTTCATTAAGTTTTAAGCGACAGTATTGCAGAATAAAAATGTAAAAGCGAAAAACTGTAAATTAATAAAAAAAAAAGCATAATAAAACGCAACCTCCTAATGTTGATGTGGTGAATGCTGGGACCTGATTGCTTTTAATGGGAGATGTAATATATAAAAATTGATGCTTTGAGCGAGAACTACCTTGGCCAGCACTCGAATGCCGGCATCCTGGGCAGCTCTGGTGTTTACAAGGTCTCTACAATGTCATCATCTAGTAACGCACCGCTATGTCATGACATCGAGGGTTCCTTGGGAACACCAGAGGTGCCCAGGATGAGTGCCGGCTGAAGTAGATCGCAGGGCCTTGGTCAGGAGTTCACAATCCTGTGAATGCAGAATCCCTTAGTTGGCAGTTCACTACTGGCATCCTGGGCAGCTCTGGGTTTTACAAAGTCCCTGTAATGTCATGATCTGTATCGCACTATGATATCATGACATCAAGGGGACCTTGGAGACACCAGGGGTACCCAATATGCCGGCATTCATCTGGTGGCCGAGGAAGTTTATAGGACCCAGACCCGGCAGGTACTAAGTTCTAATATGGATACCTGACCAAGGTCCTAGGAACTACCCTCGTTGATACTCGAATGCTTCTTCGGCAGTTCGGGCATTTATGAGATCCTTACAATGTCAAGATCTAGCAATGTACCATTATGTCATGATATCAATCCGACCTTGCAAACACCAGAGGTGCCCAGGATGCCGGCATTTGAGGGACAGCAGAGGTAGTTTGCAGGTCCCTGATCAGACGTTCACATTGGCTCTTCATGGCAGCCGGACCGGGGTCCTGTGAACTTCCTCGGCTGGCATTTGAATGATGGCATCCTGGGAACCACTGGTGTTTCCAAGGTCCCCTTGATGTCATGACATTGCGGTGAAATTCTAGATCTTGACATCACAAGGATCTCAAACACCAAAGGTGCCCAGGATGCCGGCATTCAAGTGCCAACTAGGGTAGTTTGCTTGTCCTTGGTCAGGAGTCCATATTAGAGCTTAGTGCCAGTCGGATCCGGGTCCTGTGAACTTCTTCGGCCGCAACTTGAATGTCAGCATCCTGGGTAGCTTTGGTGTTTCCAAGGTACCCTCTATGTCATGCCATAGTGGTGCAATTTTAGATCTTGATGATGGAAGGATCTCAAACGCCAGAGCTGCCCAGGATGCCGGCATCCGAGTGCCAACTAGGGTAGTTAGCATACCCTTGGTCAGGTGTCCACATTAGAGCTTAGTGCTAGTCAAGTCCTGTGAACTTCCATGGACACAAGTTGAATGCTGACATCCTAGGAACCCCTGGTGTTTCCAAGGTCCCTTTGATGTCATGACATTGCGGTGCAATCCTAGATCTTGACGCTAGAGCTGCCCAGGATGCCGGCATTTGTGTGCCAACTAGGGTAGTTGAATACCCTTGGTCACCTGTTAATATTAGTGCTTAGTGGTTGCCAGATCCAGGTCTAAGGATCCAGCATCCTAGGAACCCCTGGTGTTTCCAAGGTCCCCTTGATGTCATGACATTGTGGTGCAATTCTAGATCTTGACACCACAAGGATCTCAAACACCAGAGCTGGCCTGGATGCCGGCATCTGAGTGCCAACTAGGGTAGTTCGCATGCCTTTTGTGAGGGGTCCACATTATTACTTAGTGCCAGTCAGATCTGGGTCCTGTGAACCTCTTCGGCCGCCACTTGAATGCCGGCATCCTGAGAACCCCTTGTGTTTCCAAGGTTCTCTTAATGTCAGGACATTGCGGTGCGAAGTTAGATCTTGACATCGCAGGGGTCCCAAAAACGCCAGAGCCACCCAGAAAGCTGTTATTGACTGCCGGCCAAGATAGTTCACAGGACCTTAGTCAGGCGTCCACATTAATACTTAGTGCCAGCCAGATCCAGGTTCTGTGTACTCCCTCGGCCGGCACTTGGATGCCGGCACCCTTGGCACCTATGTTGTCTCCAAAGTCCCCTTGATGTCCTGACATAGCAGTGCAATGCTAGATCTTGAAGTCTTAGGGACCTTGTAAACCCCAGAGCCGCCCAAGACGGTGCCATTCAACTGCCGGCCGAGAAAGTTCATAAGATTCAGACCCACTGGTCACTGACGTGCAAAATCTGCAAATATTTTTGCTCATCTATAAGAAAAAGTCAGGTATTTTACAAAATGTAACAAGCGATCTAAGTGTATATAAAGCGGATATATACTGTATATATACCTTTCTCAGCGACTCCTTTATTGCATTGTGCTCCGGCGTATGCAGGACACTCACAGCCTGGTTGCCTGTTTGGCTAGCGGGGGCTGTTAGTGAGAAAAATCTGCACGTAAATCCAGGCTTGGCCCTCAGAAGATGCAAGGAGCACAGTCTAAGAGCCATAACTGCAGCAGGGATCTGTGGCTGGGACTATGACCTGCAAACAAAGGACACAATGTCAGCACCGTGTGTATGTGTGATACCGTCACATGAGCAGAGACTGTTACAATGTGTTATTGCTACGTTGTATTGCACTCAGTTGTTATATAATAGCATATTATAGCAGTATTATTATTAGTAACAATCAGGTTTCAGCTGAAGGCACTCACTGAATCATGTAAACAGGGCTCAGCTGCTGCAGAGTCGGCCACTTCCGGAAAGACTGGTCCGCCCCATCCACTGCTCCAAGCAGGGACCTTACTGGGGACGGCTCTTATTTCAAAGGGGGGGAGGGAGTTAAGAAACCTACTTTTTCTGACTTCTTTAGATGCAGTAGAGACAGAAAAAGAAGCGAGAAACACTGGAGACAGGCGGACAGTTCTTTTATTCAACACACAGTGGAATTTAAGAAAATTGATTAATGGATATCAATCCGGCAGGCGACTAAAATCCAAAAAATATGTTGATGTTGCGGATGTGTCGGCGGCATTACAGAAGTTATAAAGAGGGGCATCTGATAAAATGTAAAATTTCTTGGCTGCTTTTATATCAGGATGCGCTGGTGGAAGAAGGCAACCGAGCAACGTTCAGTGAGTCCTGCACCAGAATAGAATTCATGCACACAGCTCAATAGGTGTCAGGTCCAGTCGCTCTAGTAATATCAGGATACGGTGGTAATTGACTGATTGCTAAGGGTTTCAACCGGTGATCATGGAGCACTCCACAGGGCCTGGGGGGGTTACTCGTCGCCAGGCTGGTGAAGGGTCAGAGGATGTCACGGGTGGTTTGTCCGATTTCGTGACCCTGAGGTGTCCACGGAAGGGAATGGTGGATGGACGGGATGGAGAGAACGAGGGTAGTAGTGGAGGAGGGTGAAGAGGATGATTGTCGTGATGCCACCTGCAGTACGCAGCCAGGGAATTAGCTGCTTTCGCTGTCCTCCGGGGCGGATGGTAGTAGCAGCAAAGATGGTTTCGCTCACCACAGGTGGAGCAGGCCCCGGGGAGGATGGTTGGCGGTTGGCACCGAAGTGTGGGGCGACGGCACCGGCAATCAAAAGGCTGAGTCAGTGGCTGCGATTTCATGTGTCTTTATTCACTGTCTTTAGGTTGCCCGGGAGGTACCGGTCATCGCTGTGGTGGGCTCAAGCCAATCCCAGTTAAGTTAGAGGTAGCCACCGGTATTTGAAAGTGTCTTTTCCAAGAGATGCCCCTCCAGGAGTGAGGAACCCGGCCTCAGTGTTCCGCTCCAAGCCTCAGGCCCCATAAAAGAAGAGAAGAGAAGAAGATGGTGGTGGTGTCGCCAGAACTGTAGTCCTGACTTGGCTGTCGAGAGTGTGAAGGTTGCTCCTACTTCTACCCCAAGTGGTGCCCTCCCCCCAGGTGGTTGTCCTAGTGACTGGGAAAGTTTCATGCATCTGTTGGCCACCCCTTGTCTACCCTAGTCTAGCTCCCCAGTGAAAAGGCTCCTACAGCTGTAGTTAGTGCAGTTAGCAAGTGGGGTGCACTTAAATATTGAGTGAGTGGGACAGCTAAGAAACTTAAAAGTTTGTTTAAAAAGTTGGAAGGGGCAGGGAATGGGATTACAGTAGTAGAAGAAAGGAAGATGGACAACTGCTTCCTGTTCCAGTATGGCCAGTCTTCAGATCTCTCCAGTAGACCACTAACAATGACCACCGATCATCTGAACATTGCAGCCATTGATTTGCTGTAAGATCCAAAGACAGGTGGTCCAGATGTCATCTCTTTAGATCCAGAAAAGACCATTGTAACTCCAAACTCTCATAAAAGAAAATCCATTTAAGTGGAAATACATGATAACTGTATGTCGCAAGTCGCCCACTTGCATCTCTCATAACTCTGCTTCTGATTCTCTCTCATTTACTCACCTAACAATGAGCTAAGCGCTAACAAAATAACAAAACACTGTTTACGCAACGACACCAAACTTCTTGATGCCACAACTTATCATTTTTCTTGGCAAGCAAGATGCCTACGCTGAGTAGCCCACCAGCAGTGGCAGAACGATCGTAGTCACAGGGGGTGCAAGGGGCCCGCCGGCTCTAGTCCTTGCTTCTGCTGGATGTGCCTCCGCGGGTGCACGTCCAGCTATAATGCATCATGGTGCAGAGACCTCGGTCGGTACTTGTTCGTCGGTCTTCAGGGTCCTCTCACGGTCCAGCTCACAGTATCTCTCACAGAGGGCACAGCACCTTGTCCCGAACCGCCATGCTAGACCCGCTCTCAGGCAACCCGACTGTTCCAGTTCCTGCCTAAAACTCTTCTCCCACTCTTGTTCTCTTTCTCGCACTTTTTGGGGCGGGATAGTCTAAGTTTATAGTTCAGAGGTGAATGCCGGCTGAGCTGGCCAGACCATGTAGAACAACAGGAGAGCACAGTCTCTTATCTTAAAGTCACAGTATAATTGAACCATATTGTAGGGGTGATAACATAAGGGGTGATAACATAGGGGTGATAACATGCCTCCCCACTTAAGGTACCTTCACACATAACGACTTACCTGCGATCCCAAAAACGATGCGACCTGATAGGGATCGCAGGTAAGTCGCTGGGAGGTCGCAGGTGAGATGTCACACAGTGAGATCTTACCAGCGATGCAGAACAATACAGATCGCAGTAGCGACCTGTATAACGATCTCAGCAGTCACTGTGATCCTGTTACACAGTGTCAAACACAGCGATGTGTCCTGCCCAGCATCGCCTTTGAAGAAAATGGCCTGGACCATTCTGCAACGACTAGAGATCTCACAGCAGGGGCCTGATCGCTGGTAAGTGTCACACATAACGAGATCGCTAACGGGATCGCAACTGCGTCACCAAAACGGTGACTCAGCTGCGATCTCGCTAGCGATCTCGTTATGTGTGACAGTACCTTTAAGGATGGTTGCCTCGACCATGATAATAACAGGACTACCAGTCAACAACAAAAAGTCTAATCTTCAAGCTTGAATGAAAGTTCTACAATGAACAGCATAGAGCTCTCTTGTTACCTTTCTCATCGTCTCTCTTAAGGTGGTGTCACACACAGCGACGACGACAACGACGTCGCTGCTACGTCACCATTTTCTGTGACGTTGCAGCGACGTCCCGTCGCTGTCGCTGTGTGTGACATCCAGCAACGAGCTGGCCCCTGCTGTGAGGTTGCCGGTTGTTGCTGAATGTCCAGCTTCATTTTTTCGTCGTCGCTCTCCCGCTGTGAAGCACACATCGCTGTGTGTGACAGCGAGAGAGCGACGAAATGAAGCGAGCAGGGAACAGGAGCCGGCGTCTGGCAGCTGCGGAAAGCTGTAACCACTGTAAACATCGGGTAACCAAGGGAAGACCTTTCCCTGGTTACCCGATATTTACCTTCGTTACCAGCCTCCGCCGCTCTTGCTGCTAGTGCCGGCTCCTGCTCTGTGCACATGTAGCTGCAGTACGCATCGGGTAATTAACCCTATGTGTACTGTAGCTAGGAGAGCAAGGAGCCAGTGCTAAGCAGTGTGCGCGGCTCCCTGCTCTCTGCACTGTGACATGTAGTTGCAGTACACATCGGGTTAATTAACCCGATGTGTACTGTAGCTAGGAGAGCAGGGAGCCAGCGCTAAGCAGTGTGCGCGGCTCCTTGCTCTCTGCACATGTAGCAACGTTATGATCGCTGCTGCGTCGCTGTGTTTGACAGCTAAGAAGCGATCATAACAGCGACTTAGAAGGTCGCTGTTACGTCACAGAAAATGGTGACGTAACAGCGATGTCGTTGTCGCTGTCGCTATGTGTGAACCCAGCTTTAGTCCCACAGCAAGGGAATGCTTAGCATGTACACAGAACCTATAGAGGAGGGCAACGACATTGGCAGTACAGATAAAGCACACTGTTTAACATATCTTACTGGTGGAACTCCTGCAGTAGACCTCTGAGATCTCTGGAGGTCTTGGTCTTCTGGAGAGACTTGGAAATCTTCTGGGAGGTTGTCTGTCAATGTGGTTTCGGGGGGGGAGGTCTTAGTGTACGTCTGCTTCACAAGGTGGTAATGGCTCACCTCTAGAATCACCAATGTCTGTGGGCTGAGGACCCACTACCGTGTCAGGAACGATCCACGAGCCTTTGTCACTGCTAAATCTGATCGGCACGCGCTTGGTCAGCGCAACATGATCACATGCTGGCGATGTATCTGGACGGATTTCCGACCGGCATGGCCGCAAGATTTTCTGGTGAAGCACTCGGTTCGATTATTTTGTAAGATTGTGTGACGCCCTGGGCAAGCCAGGGGTCACAGGTCATGACACCACCACACCCTACACCCCGGATAGGTACACCAAAGCTACACAAAAATCCTTGTTGCCTTCCTCCAGGGGCTGATGTCCACACCAGGGGGTGGGCCAGGCGGTTGGCTCCGCCCACCGAGGAGTTCACAGCCCTGGAGGCGGGAAAACCAGGCAGAACAGTGAGAGAACAGTGAGAGTTAAGAGTGAAGTGGTAGAGGAGCAAGAGAGAGGAGTAAAAGTGGAAGAGAAAGTGACAGTTGAGAAAGCCTGAAGTTGGTCCGGGTGTGTGCCCCGGACTGAGACAGCAAGGTCAGCAGACGGCAGTGATCGTCTGCAGGAGAGTCTGCTTGCCACCGCCAAGGCACCAGTTTCTCAGGGTCAGCGCCTGCGGGCAAAGAGGGGCTCCTCCGGCACATATCCAAGCCGGGGAGCGGGTTACCGGTGGGAACCCATCGCTACCAACATAGACTTAGGTGCAGGAAAAGGGACCGTCACCGTCAACTACTGGGGAAAAGCAACAGCAGCCGTCCGTGGGAACCGTCTTTCCAGCCGTGTGTTTTACCGAGAACTGTGTCACCGTCTCAGGCTGAGTGAGTACCACAGTGCCGTGAGGCACAGCGCTGCCCCCGCGTCCCTGCACCCCACCAAGCCCTGCACCGGCCCTGCCATCCAGCATCCCCCACCTCATCACTGGGCCCCGGGACAACCACCCCCTACCCACGGAGGGGAGAACCAACAACTTTGCTGCTCCCTGTCACCGCTCCCGGGATCCCCATACAGAGCAGCGGTGGTGTCCATACAATCACCATAACCGTGGGTGGCGTCACGGACAATAAACAATCCCAAAAAGCAAACCCCCTTTTCACTCACGGGCGAGGAGCGCCGCTCGAGTCCCCGGGATCCGGCCCATCGCTCGACCCACCGAGCAGCAGCAGGCCGCTGCAGCAGCGGCGGCCGGACCCGAGCAGTAGGGAGAGCGCAGCGTCCCCTCCTCCGCCCGCGACAATTGTACTTCCCATCCTTCATTTTCTTTCTCTTGGAATTAAGGGTGCTTTACACGCTGCAACATCGCTAACGATATATCGTCGGGGTCACGACGTTAGTGACGCACATCCGGTGCCGTTAGCGACATCGCAGCGTGTGACAGCTAGGAGCGACGATCAACGAGCGCAAAAACGTGAAAAATCGTTGCTCATTGACACGTCGCTCCTTTTCAAAATATTGTTGCTGCTGCAGGTACGATGTTGTTCGTCGTTCCCGAGGCAGCTCACATCGCTGTGTGTGACACCGCAGGAACGACGAACATCTCCTTACCTGCGTCCACCGGCAATGAGGAAGGAAGAAGGTGGGCGGCATGTTCCGACCACTCATCTCCCCCCCTCCTCTGCTATTGGACGGCTGTCGCAGGGAAGGTAAGTCCGTGTGATGGGTGTTAGCGATGTTGTGCGCCACGGGCAGCGATTTGCCCGTGACGCACAACCGACGAGGGCGGGTACGCTCACTAGCCTTTATTGGTACCGATATCGCAGCGTGTAAAGTACCCTTAAAGGGTGCTTTACACGCTGCGATATTGCTAACGATATATCGTCGGGATCACGTCGTTAGTGACGCTCATCCGACGCCGTTAGCGGCATCGCAGCGTGTGACACCAAGGAGCGACGATCAACGATCGCAAAAGCGTCAAAAATCGCTGATCGTTGACACGTCGCTCCTTATCATAATATCGTTGCTGCTGCAGGTACGATGTTGTTCGTCGTTCCTGCGGCAGCATGATGTCACCGCTGATCTCTGGTGATGGACAGGTCGTGTTCTCAGTGATGTCACCGCTGATCTCTGTAATGTGTGTGACATCGCAGGAACGATGAACATCTCCTTATCTGCGTCCACCGGCAATGAGGAAGGAAGGAGGTGGGCGGGATGTTACGTCCCGCTCATCTCCGCCCCTCCGCTTCTATTGGCCGGCCGCTTAGTGACGCCGCAGTGACACTGCTATGACGCCGAACGCATCTCCCCCTTGAAGGAGGGATTGTTCGGCGGTCACAGCAACGTCGCTGACAACGTATGTGCGTGTGACGCTGCCATAGCGATAATGTTCGCTATGGCAGCAATCACCAAATGTTGCACGAACGACGGGGGCGGGTGCAATCGCGCACGACTATCGCTAGCGATGTCGCAGCGTGTAAAGCACCCTTAAGACTCGGTCTCCAGGTTGTAATCATAGTGCATAGACTCGAGCGCAGCCGGGGTGCATTTTCTTCTGTAACTGCTGGCCAGCCAACTGCTGGATGGTTTGTTACCACTGGCAATGCTCCTTCACCGATGAGGTGGCAGTCCACTCCATCACATCTGCCGGCTGCTCCATGTTTAGTTTTAAAACCTCTGTCCCAGCCTCAAGAACAGTAACAGATAAGGGGCATAGCCTATAGCAGAATGGACTCGAATGTTGTAGGCCCAAACAAATTCTGGCAAGTATTGCGGCCAATGCACCTTCTTGTCTTCTTCCAAAGTTCTTAGCATTTGAAGTAGAGTCTGATTGAAGTGATCACATGTCCCATTACCCTGCAGGTGGTATGTTGTGGACCTGGACCTTTTGATGCCATATAGGCGATATAATGCCTCCATCATCTTGCCCTGGAAACATGGGCCCTGGGCAAAATGGATCCACTTCCGCGCCACGACTCAGCAGTCTGATCTCCAGTTGGGGTAACCACGGTAAATTTGGAGAAGTGGTTGGTCATGACCAGGCAGAACTGGGGGCCTCCAGTTGAGTGTCCCACAAGGAGATAAACGACCATCAGAACCTCTAATGGCTCTTTTTATTTCATATGTTTTGGATGGTTGCCCTCAGTTCAGTGCTCTTGATGTGTGTGATTGCACACTTGAAATCGCCGGCAGTACACATACCCCTGCAGCCACTGTTAAGTGTTCACCGTGTTGAAGTAGGCCCCAAACTCATGAGCTTCCTTGGCGACTCCCTGGGCCAGGCTCTTTGGGACAACCACCAGCCACCTCACCTCAGTTTTTGTGGAGTATTGCCTCCTGCTGTACAATAATGTCTCCCGGATCTCAATTTTGTCCCACTGCTGCAGTACAATCTTCTTGGATCGAGACAGAGTATACGATGATGTTGTTCAGGTAGATGGAGGGTATCTTTGAAGTTCAGGTGGAATGGCATCTGGTTTACCTCGAATAACCCCATCAGGATAATAAATGCGGTCTCTGCTTTATTGTCTGCTGCCACCAGTACCTTCCAATATCCAGTCGCAAAGTCTAACGTGGAAAAGTATTTGACCTTTTCTAGCAGGTCAAGGCTTCCTCGATTCAGGGTAAAGGGTAAGAGTCTCGGATAGTGCATGCATTGAGTTTCCTATAGTCTACTCAGAAGCAGATGGTCCCATCCTTTTTATTGATGAGTATCACTGGTGCTGCCCATGGGCCCTGATTGCTCTGTACCACCCTCGACTCCAGTATCTGTTTCATCAGTGTCTTCACTTCTTGGTATAGCATGGGAGTAATTTGCCGGTACTGCTCTTGGATCGGGCTACTGAACCCCCTCTGTATTTCGTGGACGATGGCCTTGGTACAACCGAAATCTTCAGCATGGTGAATAAATGTGGCCTGGTTCTTCAACAACATTCTCTCTATCGTCCGCACATCCATTTGTTCCAGGATGGCTCATCCACTCTATTCTGGAGGCAGCACCTCTTCTGTCCCCGCAGAGACCTTAAGGGTCCATGCCACACCTTCCACCGGGGACAAGGTCACCTCCTTCTTGTTCACCACCTCACCTCTATGCAGGTATACCTGGGCCAGTCCCGTTCTCAGTGGCAAGATTACATCTCGGGGACCCACGTTCATGGCCCTCACCTGGACCCATCCTTGTTGGACCACAGCTAACATGTGACCTCCTGGTCCACTGTTCCCGTGACCGCTGGTTCAACAAGCACTTCCATCCCTTTGAGGTTGCGGTAGGTCCCGACCGACAAATGTAGTGAGCTGGGACACTCTTCTGTGTCCCACAGACACGGACTAAGCAATGGAAAGCTTCTTGAGTAGGTTTATGTGGAGTGGGTTGCTTCCAGTAGCCAGGCCCTTGCTTTTGTGAACATGATCTGGTCCAACTCCCAAAAGATGTTCATGCCCAGTATCCTTTCCTTGCCACGTCTTGCCCACAGATCCAGACCTTTATTCACACGACGAGTGTGACTGGCTGCTGGTTGGCAGCAGTCACCCTGATCAAAGTCGCCTTTTCTGGCTTAACCAGTGCTTGGAAGTATTGATTGAAGTTGACCAGTAGACCTCAGACATTGTTGTTACTTGCAACCCAGTGTCCACAAGGAGCCCTTTGAAGTCAACATGCAGGATAAGGCTTCCCGCAGTTAGGACATTGTTGGAGCAGCCTCTCTTCTCACTTCCCCAGCAGCGGGGGTTGGTAGTTTAATGGTGGCTCCCGTTGGGCTTGGGTGTCATTCCTGCAGCCGCTGGCAAGGTGCCCGCTGTTTCCACATTCACAACTTGGGCTCCTTCCCTCCTCTGGGATGTACGCTCTACCAAGTGCACACACCGGTACAGACTCATGGTCCAGTTGGGATGACACAGGTTCACTCTCGGGATTTCAATGCTGTGGTTCTGATCAGTGGGCACTTCTTCTTACGTTGTAGGGGGGAACCCTTCCTCTCCTTGGTTATCGCTGTCCTTAAGAACGTCATGGTCTGATACTTGCTCGTCAGTTTTCCATCTCGCAGTATCTCTTGCAGCCGGCACCTCATCATGTCTCAAACCGCCAAGCTACACCAGAGCACAGGAAGACATCTTCTGCCTCCAATTCTCAGGCAATCCAATGGCTCCAGTTCCCGCCTAAAACTCGTCTCCCACTCTTAATCTTTTTCCCGCACTTTCTGGGGCGGGCTAGTCCATATTTACAGTTTAGACGGGGTGCCACTCCCTAACATGCAGAAAACAAGGGAGCACAGTCTCTTAAAGTCACAGTACTATTCAACCATATTCCAGTGGCAATACACCCCTACACGCCTCCCCACTTAAAGATTGTCGTCCTCGATACCCCGTACACTAAAAAGACCCCTCCACATTCCTCTTGGTGAGGTGAGAGGAGCAATTATATGTGATCAATTAAGGTTGATCATTTTAATTTCTGCCATATTTTCCTATAAGAGTCTCCTAGTGGAATAATATTTCCGTCATGTTTCCAAGCTAAATTTATTCACTCCACCACCACTCTAGGAAGAAGGGGAGGGAAAAACGAAAAATGGGAAATTGCCAGGTGGTGAAGGGGTTAAATAAAGTGTGTTGTTATGTGAGCTAAGGTAAAGAAGCATGGGGAGATACAGTGAAGTGTTGTGTTGTACTCTGTGCTTTGGACAGATAACACATTTTTATTTTAAACTTAATAAAATCAGTGAACTTAGGTTTACCGTTTTATTTTTTCCTAAGGGTGTTAATACTTTTCTGTTTGCTTTGTAAGGCCTTCGTGTTGCAAAAATACAAAATGTACCGTATTTTTCAGACTATAAGTTGCACCTAGGTTCTAAAAGCGGAAAACAGTAAAAAAACAATTTGGCGCAAAAAATGGGGTCATGAATGATATATTGTTTTGGGGTGGATCTGCTGCTGACACTGTTATGGGGGAAATGTCCCCTAATTCTCTACTAATGTCCCACACATTGGGCCCCTTCCTGATATATATGATCTCGATCCTAGGCGCATCCTAGTTTATATGTCCCTCATCCTGATATTATCACTAGCTGGTGTATACAATCCCCCATCATGGGCCTATCCTGATTTATATGATTGCTATCCTGAAATATATGTCCACCATCCTGGTATATATGATCCCTATCCTGGTATATATGATCCCTATATGATCCCTATCCCGTTATATATGTCTCCCATACTGGAATATATATGATTTGTATCCAGGTATATATGTCCAACATCCTGGTATATATGAACCCTATCTTGGTATATATGTCCCCCATCCTAGTACATATGTTCTCCACCCTGGTATATATGTGCCCATTGTGTTATATATTATCCTTATTTTGGTATATATTTCCCCCATTTATGGGCCCATCCTGGTATATATGTCCCCCATCCTGGTATATATGATCCTTATCCTGGTATAGGTCCCCTACTGTGGTCTATATATCCCCCATCCGGGTATATATGAACACTATCCTGTTATATATGTCCCCATTCTGGTGTATATTATCACTATGCTGGTATATATGTCCCCCATCCTGGTATATATGTCTCCTATCCTAGTATGTATGCCCCCATCCTGGTATATATGTTCCTCATCCTGGTAGATATTATCCCCATCCTGGTTTATATGTCCCCCATCCTGGTATATGTGTCTCCCATCCTAATATATGTCCCCCATCCTGGTATATGTGTCCCCATCCTGGAATATATTATCCCTATCCTGGTATATATGTCCCCCATCCTGGTATATATGTCTCCAATCCTGGTATATAAGTTCCCCATCCTGATTTATATGCTCCCCCATCCTGGTATATATATCCTCTGTCCTGGTATATATGTCCCCTATCCTGATAGATATGTCTCCATCTAAGTATATATTATCCCCATCCTGTTTTATATATCCCTCATCATGGTATATATGTCTCCCATCCTGGTATATTTGATTCCCATCCTGATATATATGTCCTCCATCATGGGCCTAGCCTGTTATATATGATCCCGTTAGGCCACACACTTGGAAGGAATAAACAATTCTATCCAAATTCCAGACTATAAGATAAACCCCTAACTTCCCTCCCAAATTTGGGGGAAAAAAGTGTGCCTCTATAGTCGGAAAAGTACAGTCAGGGACAAAAAGAAGTGGAAAAAAAAATCAACCCTTAGGAAAGAATAAAGTGAGAATATTATATTAAAATATTTCTGTAGTAGGGAAAGAAAGGCGCAATAGGGTCTTACCCGATATTTGGGTTTGAAGGGTAGAGAGAATGGATGCACTCACCTGATCGGGTTGTGCCAGTCACAACCCCTGTGCAGACGTATATGAGTGCTGGCATGGTTCAGCAGCGGCCCCGTCGAAGAAATGGTTACTATATAAATTCAGAAATAGAAAACGGGTTTCATGCCGCGCTATAAACCACAAGCTGGAGTATTAAAAAGGGTATTCTTTTATTGAGCCATTCCAACGCGTTTCAAAGGCATGTCCGCCCTCTTCTTCAGGGAAAAAGAAACATCATATTTCTTTTTCCCTGAAGAAGAAGGCGGACATGCCTTTGAAACGCGTTGGAATGGCTTAATAAAAGAATACCCTTTTTAATACTCCAGCTTGTGGTTTATAGCGCGGCATGAAACCCGTCTTCTATTTCTGAATTTATATATTAAAATATTGACATTCTGATTTCCTTTTACATAGCCTAACATGGATATTGGGACAATAAAAATTTCACACCAGTTATTTAAGCTAATTTACAATTCACTCTCTAAGCTCAGTTTGTTCTTTAAATGTCCATTTATTCTGCTGATTGTAGACATTTGTGTTTCTTCAGATACTTTGTTATACCATGCCTAAAGAAGAGACCTAAGGAGTCACATTTTATTCTTTTTAGCCATTAAAAGGTATCAGAACTACAAGATAATTTTTTTGTTATACCCTCTGAGAGCAATAAAAACATTCTCATCTGGCTAATAGGGTACCAAACTTTTTTTATTCTTTTAAAGGGATTATATGACATCTAGAAACTCTATTTACCTGCAGATATATCATTAATCTCCAACTAAATAGTAATAAAATAATTATGGAAGCAGCAGCAATAGGGAAAAATAAAGTTATATAGTCATGGCCAAAAGTGTTGACACCCTTGAAATTTTTCCAGAAAATGAAGTATTTCTCCCAGAATATTTTTGCACTTATTTCCTTTGTGTGAATTGGAAGAACACAAGAAAAATAGAGCACACAAGGAAAATTGGACATAATTTCACACAAAACTCCAAAAATTGTATGGACAAAATTGTTGCTCCTCAACTTTATATTTAGTTTGGAATAAATACCTGCAATCAGTCACTTCCTAGAACCGTCCACAAGCTTCTTCCTCCTCTCACCTGGAATCTTGGAATCTTCTTTAGCGTCTTCTCTTCTACCAACAGCAATTTTCAGATCTCTCCACAGGTGTCAATGAGATTTAGATCCGGACTCATTGCTGACTCTTCAGAACTCTCCAACGCTTTGTTTCCATCCATTTCTGGGTCTTCTTGAAGTGTTTGGGGTCATTGTTCTACTGGAAGACCCCTGACCTAGGAGGCAATCCCAGTTTTCTGACACTGGGCACTATATTGCCACCCAAAATCCTTTGGTAATCTTCAGATTTCATGACGTTTTGTACACAGTCAAAGCACCCAGTGCCAGAGGCAGCAAAACATCTCTGAGCCTCCACCATATCTGACTGTAGGTCCTGTGTTCTTTTCTTTGTAGGTCTCATTCTGCTTTTGGTAAACCATAGAATGATGTGCTTTACCAAAAAGCTCTGTCTTGGTCTCATTGTCCACAAGACGCTTTCCTAGATAGATTTTGGTTACTCACGTACAATTTGGCAAAGTGCAGTCTAGCTTTTTTTATGTCTCTGTGTCAGCAGTGGGGTCCTCCTGGGTCTCCTCCACAGCGTTTTATTCCATTTGGATGTGAACAGATATAAATGAATAATTATTATTTTTATTATAACAGATAGCTTGCGTTGACACTGATGTCCCTGAGCCAGCAGGATAGCTTGAATTTCTTTGGAACTTGATTGGGGCTTATCCACCATGCGGACAATCATGCATTGCAAACGTTCATAAATTTTCTCTACCTTCCATGTCCAAGGAGATTAGCTACAATGCCATGGTTTGTAAACTTCTTGATTATGTTGCGCACCATGGACAAAGTAACATCAAGATCTCTGGAGATGAACTTGTATCCATAAGATTTTTGATATTTTTCAACAATTTTGTTTCTTAAATCCTCAGAGAACTTTCTTCTCCTCTTTCTGTTCTCCAAGCTTAGTGTGGCACATACAGACACACAATGCAAAGATTGAGTCAACTTCTCCCTTTTTTATCTAGTTTCAGGTGTGATTTTCATATTGCCCATATCTGTTAGTAAGTTTAAACGAGCATCACATGCTTCAAACAAAGTTATTTACCCATAATGTTGGAAAGTGCCAACAATTTTGTACTGCCTGTTTTGGAGTTTTGTGCGATATTGTGTCCAATTTTCCTCTTTTCTCTGTTTTTTGGAGAAATTCTTCATTTTCTGGAACATATTATGGGTGCCAATACGTTCAGCCATGACTATGTCCTGTATTAACTTTTATGAGCTCACATGAATTTAATAGGAACCTGAAAAGGCAGCAACAGCTGCAGCATGGATCCCCGAGTTTATGGCTGAATACACACGATAAAAGGATAACCCACACATTTTATCCACAGGAAGCCATGGAGGTCACACTTTACTCATGAACGGGTCAGCAAGAGGAAAATGTCGGTGGTTACTCCCTAGGTTTCAGGCTCCAGATGGTACCTCAAAAAAAGCAAAGGATGAGGGTTAGAATCCACACTTCCTTACCGCTGTGTCCTGGGAACTTTCCATTGTATATTTTTCATGGAGGCAGTTATTTTTTCTGCAATGCTTAGTTTTATTACGCTATTATTGGACATATACAACGTTCTTATGGTGGTATCTGCTCTCATATAATCACAGCTGTCATATCTTGCGCTGACAGTTTTAGGCTCCCCATTGCATTAAGTGACTTGTAAATGCCACCGTTTAATCCTTGGCTTCAATGTGATGACTATTCTTTAATTTTTAGTACAAAAGGGGACAATTGTCCACTTTAATGCAATTTAGGTGACACAAGTTTCCACATAGATTCAACCTCTAATTAGTTTATATAGGAGAGAAATTATTGCATTTTACATAGTTTGGGAGAATACTCCACCTCTTCTTCCTATGGACGATTAGGCAAGTTCAGAAGTCATCTAAAGCTTCCCATTAGTTATGGCCTCCGGTAAAGCAAGGCATTGCAAACTTTTGAAGCTGTTTTGGTAAAAATGGACTTGTCGACAATTTTCACTCGTACTCTGCCACATGGATCCGCGGAGGCTACAGATTCTGGTACTAGACCTGCTAACTTCTCTAAGGTCAGGCAGACTCGGGCATCGACCATCATACTGGTAGTTCATAGGCAGGCTAGGAAGAGTTAATCTCTGCAGGTCTGCTTGTTAGTCTCCTTTGATCACATGCTGTGGGGGAACCAATCACATTCACTCCCCTCCTATATATGCTGTTGGACCCTTCCTTTAATGCCAGCTATAGTTTATCTATACTGGTATGGTGAGCTGTTGTGATCCAGACTGACTGGAAGATATTGTACTTTATTGCTTTGAGCAGTTGTGGTGTTAACTCTTGTTGTCTTTTTGTTGATACCTTCCTGCGCTTGCTTTTCTCCTTAGTCTTTTACTGTTTGTTTATGTGAGTTTGTAGTGTGTCTGAGTTTTGTTTTTTTCACCAACTGTCTTTATTTGTGTTACCATCTCACTACTGCTCCTTCCATCCTGGGGGGGAGGATGGGACAGATTACTTCTACTCAGGAGAACAGTAAATCTTGGTACTCTGGCATCTCCACCATCAGGGATGTTCTAGAGGTTAGGGATAGCCCAGGGTCCCCTAGAGTGAGGTACAGTTTAGGAGCCCCTGTCCCTCACTATCCTACAATCACTTTGATCACATGTTATGGGGGAGCCAGTCACATTCGCACCTCTTCTATATACTGTATGCTGGCTAGAGCCTTCCTTTAATGCCAGCAATAACTTATCTTTACTGGTCTGGTGAGATGGTGTGATCCTGACTTACTGGTGGTTGTTGTACTTTATTGCTGTGAGCAGTTGGGGGGTTAACGGTTGTTGTCTTTTTGTTGACACCTTCCTGCTCTTGCTTTTCTGCTTAGTCTCTTACTGTTTGTTCCTGTGAGTTTGCAGTATGTCTGAGTTGTGGTTTTTCCTGTCTGTTTTTATCTTTGTTACCACCTCATTCCTGCCTTTTCCTTCCCTGGAGGGGATGGGACATATTAGTTATACTCAGGAGAGCAGTGAGGCACAGGACTCCGGCAGCTCCACTATTGGGAGCAATCCCGAGGTTAGGGATAGCCCCGGGTCGCCTAGCATGAGGTACAGTATAGGAGCCCCTCTCCCTTGCTATCCTAGTCACATTGAGACATAGCCACGTCACTTTTTAAAGACCAAATCTCTTGAAAATTGTACAATTGTCCAAGAATCCTTTGATTGTGAGCAATTTCTTCAGGTGGCGAAAATGTATTTGGACATAAGTGGAGAAGCTAGCTACTTCCTTTCTCAAAAATATCACCATTAAAGGTTTTTAAAACAGAACTGATACGATACTCCTGGGCTTCAACATTTATACTGCAGCCAATTAATGACCTCAGCTTGGGCCAATGATTGGCTGCCACAGTCACATGTATGTACGTGATGTCATTATGACAGCAAGATAAACAAAGACTGTGTTATCTTTTTTCCTTTTGATCAGGATTATCTGATTCGCTCCATTCACATTTACAAAAATTTCTTGAGCAATCCGGGATTGGGATAAAGACCATAAAAGTTGCAAAATTCAAGGAGGGCAAACTGTCATGTTTCCTCTGTGCAGAGCATCTTGCACTAGGAGATGCTCTGCTGTGTTTTCCTGGACTACTGAGCTGGCAGTATCACGATTCCTCTGTGCAGAGCATCTTGCACTAGGGAATGCTCTGCTGTCTTTTCCTGGACTACTGAGGTGGCAGTATAACGATTCCTCTGTGCACAGCATCTTACACTAGGAGATGCTCTGCAGTGTTTTCCTGGGTGACTGAACTGGCAGTGACATGATTCCTCTGTGCAGAGCATCTGGCACTAGGAGATGCTCTGCTGTGTTTTCCTGGGTGACTGAGCTGGCAGGCTGACTGACTGCACAGGATTTCATGCTTGTTCTGCGAGTTGCTGATTGCTCAGGTGTTTCATCATCCTGGTAATTGCTCTGATTATTTACTGAGCATGGTCTCTCAGAACCTTGCCAGTCATACATTCTGGTTCAGTTGTTGTGCTGTTGGCCTGTCTGTCTGCTAGTATTCTGATCTTGGTTTTCTGACCCTGGACTGTGGTTTTGACTCCTCTCTGTCCGCTCCCTGTTTCTGTCGAGACCTCCTGATCACGTCTCAGTTTACTCTGTGAATCTATTACGTGACTTCCTGGTATTCTGACCCTCAGATTGTGACCTGACTATGCCTCTGTTGTACTCCCTGTATCCAAACATGTCCTCCTGTTACCAGACCCCGGCTTTCCTGACTACTCTTCTGTCTGTACTATCCGTAAGTAGTGACCTCGGACTGTTACCTGACCACGCCTCAGTTTACTCCCTGAATCTATTATGTGCCTTCCTGGTATTCTGACCCTCAGATTGTGACCTGACTATGGCTCTGTTGTACTCCCTGTATCCATACATGTCCTCCTGTTACCAGACTCCGGCTTTCCTGACTACTCTTCTGTCTGTACTATCCGTAAGTAGTGACCTCGGACTGTTACCTGACCACGCCTCAGTTTTACTCCCTGAGTCTATTATGTGCCTTCCGGTATTCTGACCCTCGGATTGTGACCTGACTATGCCTCTGTTGTACTCCCTGTATCCATACATGTCCTCCTGTTACCAGACCCCAGCTTTCCTGACTACTCTTCTGTCTGTACTATCCGTAAGTAGTGACCTCGGACTGTTACCTGACCACATCTCAGTTTACTCCCTGAGTCTATTATGTGCCTTCCTGGTATTCTGACCCTCGGATTGTGACCTGACTATGCCTCTGTGTACTCCCTGTATCCATACATATCCTCCTGTTACCCCGGCTTTCCTGACTACTATTCTATCTTTACTGCCCAGAAAAAGTGACTTGCATTACACAAACTTACAGTTGAGAAAAAAGTTTGTGATGTTTCAAGCAATTTTAAACCAGAAAACTGTCAAAAACTAATAGTTAAATTGGAGTCATATTCTTTCTTTTTTTATTGCAGGAACTACTTTATATCAATGCTCTTATTGCTGCACTTTCCTCCGTCTGTCTGTGTATAATTATGTGCCTCTTCAGATATTGAAAAATCTTTATGAAACAGTTTAAAAAAAAATAACTGTCTTTGTTGCCCATAGCAACCATTCATACAGCAGGGGATATTTCGTATATTGCTTTTGTGATTTGTTGCTAGGGGCAACAAAAACAGTTATTTTTTTCTAAGCCTCTGCATTATTGAGTTGCTGGTCAGTAATCCAGTGTAATCGTCACTGCCTCCTATTTCTCATCTTTTCTTATTTAGCCTTTAATATTTGTCATCCGCTGCTGACTCTCAATCATAAGCATTCTTTCCTGGAACAAAATTGGGCAAAACTTTTCTTCAAACCTTGAAGTCTGCCTGGTCTCGTCTCTGAGGGAAATATCAACCAAACGTCCTTCTAGAGCTGATTAGTAATCACATAGCGACTTCTGGATAATTTATCTTGCACAAATCCCAGACAAGGATACACTATGACCTGAGCAATTATCGCCGCAACGCTCGGACAGTCTTCGCGGTTCCCGTCTGATTGGTGTCCTGTATAGTGAAGATGATATTATACTTATCATACTGAACATTATCAGGTATCTCCATGATGCAGGGTCATAGTTACTGATTGTAGAGCAACATTGGGCATCATTCCTAAAGCTCTCTGTCATTTATCTAAACATCTAAGTTTTTGGTGATATTTGGTGCAACAATCAAAATACTGATCAAACTATCAAGAATATCAATAATATTTCCCCTATGAGCAGGAATATAACTAATATCACACTACCCCTAGTGCTAATAATATCAGTGAGACAATACTGCCTCCATGTAGAAAAGAACCCCTATAAAAATCCAACCTACATACAACATCTCATTACTATATTACTGCCCTATATATAAAAGAATGTAACTACTATAATACTGCCCCTATGTACGAAAATATAACTCCTATAATACTGCTGCTATGTACAAGAATATAACTACTATAATACTGCCCCAATATACAAGAATATAATTACTATAATACTGCCACCTATGTACAAGAATATAACTACTATAATACTGCCCCTATGTACAAGAATATAACTACTATAATACTGTTCCTATGTACAAGAATATAACTACTATAAAACTACCCCTATGTACAAGAATATAACTACTATAATACTGCTCCTATGTACAAGAATATAACTACTATAAAACTACCCCTATGTACAAGAATATAACTACTATAATACTGTTCCTATGTACAAGAATATAACTACTATAAAACTACCCCTATGTACAAGAATATAACTACTATAATACTGTTCCTATGTACAAGAATATAACTACTATAATACTACCCCTATGTACAAGAATATAACTACTATAATACTGCCCCTATATACAAGAATATAACTACTGTAATACTGCCCCCTATGTACAAGAATATAACTACTATAATACTGTTCCTATGTACAAGAATATAACTACTATAATACTGCCCCCTATGTACAAGAATATAACTACTATAATACTGCTCCTATATACAAGAATATAACTACTATAATACTACCCCTATGTATAAGAATATAACTACTATAAAACTACCCCTATGTACAAGAATATAACTACTATAATACTACCCCTATGTACAAGAATATAACTACTATAATACTGCCCCTATGTACAAGAATATAACTACTGTAATACTGCCCCCTATGTACAAGAATATAACTACTATAATACTGCCCCTATGTATAAGAATATAACTACTATAACACTGCCCCCTATGTACAAGAATATAACTACTATAATACTGCTCCTATGTACAAGAATATATCTACTATAATACTGCCCCTATGTATAAGAATATACAGTGCCTACAAGTAGTATTCAACCCCCTGCAGATTTAGCAGGTTTACACATTCGGAATTAACTTGGCATTGTGACATTTGGACTGTAGATCAGCCTGGAAGTGTGAAATGCAGCAAAAAAGAATGTTATTTCTTTTTTTTTTTTTTTTTTTTAAATGGTGAAAAGTTTATTCAGAGGGTCATTTATTATTCAACCCCTCAAACCACCAGAATTCTGTTTGGTTCCCCTAAAGTATTAAGAAGTATTTCAGGCACAAAGAACAATGAGCTTCACATGTTTGGATTAATTATCTCTTTTTCCAGCCTTTTCTGACTAATTAAGACCCTCCCCAAACATGTGAACAGCACTCATACTTGGTCAACATGGGAAAGACAAAGGAGCATTCCAAGGCCATCAGAGACAAGATCGTGGAGGGTCACAAGGCTGGCAAGGGGTACAAAACCCTTTCCAAGGAGTTGGGCCTACCTGTCTCCACTGTTGGGAGCATCAGCCGGAAGTGGAAGTTTCCACCCGTGCCGAGGCCAGGCTTGTCCGAAGAGTCAAGGCTAACCCAAGGACAACAAGGAAGGAGATCCGGGAAGATCTCATGGCAGTGGGGACATTGGTTTCAGTCAATACCATAAGTAACGTACTCCACCGCAATGGTCTTTGTTCCAGACGAGCCCGTAAGGTACCTTTACTTTCAAAGCGTCATGTCAAGGCTGGTCTACAGTTTGCTGATGATCACTTGGAGGACTCTGAGACAGACTGGTTCAAGGTTCTCTGGTCTGATGAGACCAAGATCGAGATCTTTGGTGCCAACCACACACGTGACGTTTGGAGACTGGATGGCACTGCATACGACCCCAAGAATACCATCCCTACAGTCAAGCATGGTGGTGGCAGCATCATGCTGTGGGGCTGTTTCTCAGCCAAGGGGCCTGGTCATCTGGTCCGCATCCATGGGATGATGGATAGCACGGCCTACCTGGAGATTTTGGCCAAGAACCTTCGCTCCTCCATCAAGGATCTTAAGATAGGTCGTCATTTCATCTTCCAACAAGACAACGACCCAAAGCACACAGCCAAGAAAACCAAGGCCTGGTTCAAGAGGGAAAAAATCAAGGTGTTGCAGTGGCCTAGTCAGTCTCCTGACCTTAACCCATTTGAAAACTTGGGAAGGAGCTCAAGATTAAAGTCCACATGAGACACCCAAAGAACCTAGATAACTTGGAGAAGATCTGCATGGAGGAGTGGGCCAAGATAACTCCAGAGACCTGTGCCGGCCTGATCAGGTCTTGTAAAAGACGATTATTAGCTGTAATTGCAAACAAGGGTTAATCCACAAAATATTAAACCTAGGGGTTGAATAATAATTGACCCACACTTTTATGTTGAAAATTTATAAAAATTTAACTGAGCAACATAACTTGTTGGTTTGTAAGATTTATGCATCTGTTAATAAATCCTGCTCTTGTTTGAAGTTTGCAGGCTCTAACTTATTTGCATCTTATCAAACCTGCTAAATCTGCAGGGGGTTGAATACTACTTGTAGGCACTGTAACTACTATAATACTGCTCCTATGTACAAGAATATAACTACTATAATACTGCCACCTATGTACAAGAATATAACAACTATAATACTGCCCCCTATGTGTAAGAATATAACTACTATAATACTGCATCTATGTATAAGAATATAACTACTATAATACTGCCCCCTATGTACAAGAATATAACAACTATAATACTGCCCCCTATGTGTAAGAATATAACTACTATAATCCTGCCCCCTATGTGTAAGAATATAACTACTATAATACTGCCCCCTATGTACAAGAATATAACAACTATAATACTGCCCCCTATGTGTAAGAATATAACTACTATAATACTGCCCCCTATGTGTAAGAATATAACTATAATACTGCTCCTATATACAAGAATATAACTATTATAATACTGCCTCTATGTACAAGAATATAACTACTATAATACTGCTCCTATATACAAGAATACAACTACTATAATACTGCTCCTATATACAAGAATATAACTACTATAATACTGCCCTCTATGTACAAGAATATAACTACTATAATACTGCCCCTATGTACAAGAATATAACTACTATAATACTGCCCCTATGTACAAGAATATAACCACTATAATACTGCCCCTATGTACAAGAATATAACTACTATAATACTGCCCCTATGTACAATAATATAACTACTATAATACTGCCCCTATGTACAAGAATATAACTACTATAATACTGCCCCTATGTACAAGAATATAACTACTATAATACTGCCCCCTATGTGTAAGAATATAACTACTATAATCCTGCCCCCTATGTGTAAGAATATAACTACTATAATACTGCCCCCTATGTACAAGAATATAACTACTATAATACTGCCCCCTATGTGTAAGAATATAACTACTATAATACTGCCCCCTATGTGTAAGAATATAACTATAATACTGCTCCTATATACAAGAATATAACTATTATTATATTGCCCCTATGTACAAATATAACTACTATAATACTGCCCCTATGTACAAGAATATAACTACTATAATACTGCCCTCTATGTACAAGAATATAACTACTATAATACTGCCCCCTATGTGTAAGAATATAACTACTATAATACTGCCCCCTATGTGTAAGAATATAACTATAATACTGCTCCTATATACAAGAATATAACTATTATAATACTGCCCCTATGTACAAATATAACTACTATAGCTGGTATAAGGCAAAGGTGGGCCCTAGCTGCTATCACACACAAACATTTAGGTTGTATTTACAGGGGCCGATTGAACACCTTCGGTTATAGCAAAGTCATCTGGTTCTTGGGTATGGGCCTCTTTACACAGGCTGATGAAGAATGATGAGGTTAGAACAATAACTAATAGAACATTCTGTTCCCATACATATCATGTTATTGGCAGCACCTGCTATTACACAGGGGTATGTGGTAATGAGAGCAATGGCACTGATTCATTAAGGCTGCTTTCACACTTGCGTTGAACGGCATCCGTTGCATTGTGTCGCGGGCGGGGAGGACGCCGTCGCTGCTGCGCTCTCGCTAACGCTCGGGTCCGGCGCTGCTGCGGCTGCTCGGTGGCTCGAGCGGTGGGCCGGACCCGGGGACTCGAGCGGCGCTCCTCGGCCGTGAGTGAAAGGGGTGGTTGGTTTGGGGGATTTAGTCCGTGACGCCACCCACGGGTCGTGGTGAAGATAGGCACCACTGCTGCTGATGATGGGGATCCCGGGAGCGATGGTAAGGAGCAGCTGGGATGTTGTTTTCCCCCTCCGTGGGTAGGGGTCGGTGGTCCCGGGGCCCGGTGATGTTGTGACGGGGAGGCAGGGTCGGTGAGGTGCAGGGTTGCAGGGACAGCGCGGCGCGGTGCCTGATGGCACGGGTGTACTCACTCAGCAAGAAAGGTACAAAGTCCTCGGTAAACCAAACGGCTGGATGGACGAGTCCCGCAGCCGGCTGCTGTGCTTCTCCCCGGACAGATGATGGCGGCTGTCTTTCCCTGCACCTTGATGTTCCAACGGTAGTCCGCTCCCCGGTGTATGGGTACCGGAGGAGCCCGTTTGCCCGCAGACGCTGGCCCTTGGGTCTCTAGCCTAAGGCGGTAGCTGTATACCCTCACGGTGTGGGCGGTTGCCTTCAATCGGGACTTTTGCTGTTGTGAAACCCCTGGGGTTCCAGTCACATTCGGATCTGACTATTGTCGGCGGCTCCAAGCCTGGTCGGGGTCCGATGGCCCTGCCTGTGTGTGCTGGCTTCACTTCGCTCCCCGGTCGGTACCGGTGGGCCGTCGCCCGTCCCCGGTCCTACGGTTCCGCGTTGCTCCACCACTCCTGCAGACGGCCACCACCGTCTGCCAACCTTGCTGTCAGTGCATGGCCCACACACCCAGACACTCAAGTGTTTACTCCTCTCACTTCAAGCTCCTACACTCAACTACTGTCACTTTTCCCACCTCCAGGCCTGTGAACTCCTCGGTGGGTGGGACCAACCGCTTAGCTCCGCCCCACCTGGTGTGGACATCAGACACTGGAGGGAGGCAACAAGGATTTTTGTTTGGCAGGTGTCCCTGTCTAATGGGGGTGGGGGTGTTTGTGTGTTATCTGTGACGACCTGGCTAGGCCAGGGCGCCACACATTGTGCTGTGTGATGGATGCAACAGATGTGTTGCATATAGTGGCACAGCGGATGCTACAGATCGTACAAAATAACGCAATCCGTTCTAGGTTTTTTCTTTGACTTTACACATTTGGGCATGCGCAGTTATATAAAGACGGATGCGTTAATGGAATCCGTCATTCTAATGGAATCCGCTACCATAGGCGTCCATTATAAAATCAACGGACGCCATCGGATTTCTGCAGGTTGTGTTTTTTTGACACTCCGCCAAGCGCAGAAAAACGCTACATGCAGCATTCCATCCGCCCGGCGTTCACTGACGTCACCGACAAAACAACTGATGCACCACGGGGCGGATGCAACGCAAGACCATCCATTGCTATCCGTAGCTAATAGAAGTCTTTGAGGAATAAAACGGTTTCCTGCAACGGTTACCGTAAATCCTCAAGGCTGCGGATAGCAACGGAAGCCGTCCAACACAAGTGTGAAACTAGCCTAAAGCGGGCTTTACACGCTACAATATATCTAACAAGATGTCGGCGGGGTCACGTCATAAGTGGCGCACATCCGGCATCGTTAGTGATATCGTAGCGTGTGACAGCTATGAACGAGCAGAAATACTCACCTTCTCGTTCATCGTTGACACGACGCTCATTTTCTAAAAATTGAACGTCCAATTGTTCAATGTTCCCGAGGCAGCACACATCGCTCCGTGTGACACCCTGGGAACGATGAACACATCTTACCTGCGTCCCGCGCCACCCGCTGGCAATACGGAAGAAAGGAGGTGGGCGGGATGTTTACGTCCCGCTCATCTCCGCCCCTCCGCTTCTATTGGCTGGCCGCTGTGTGTCGTTGCTGTGACGCCGAACGTCCCGCCCCCTTCAAGAAGTGGAGGTTCGCCGCCCACAGCGAGGTCGTTTGGAAGGTAAGTGCGTGTGACGGGGGGTTACAGCATTGTGCGACACGGGCAAGAAATTGCCCGTGCCGCACAAACGATGGGGACGGGTGCGATCGCACAACTAATTGTAACATGTAAAGCAGACTTTAGACTGCCATTGTGCAAGCCATTCTTAATGGAAGGACCTAGATGCATCTATATCATTGGCTGCACCTTCTAATCTTGTAGTAATATATAAGCTATATAAGTCTCCCATCTAGGTATTTATGTTCCCCTTCAAGGTATATATGCCCCACATCCTGGGTCTCTTCCTGGTATATATGTCTCCCACCCTGATATATTTTGCCCCATCCTGGGTTACTTCATGGTATATATGTCATGTGGTATATATATGTCAAGAATATAACTACTATAATACTGCCCCCTATGTACTAGAGTATAACTACTATAAGACTGTCCCCTATGTACAAAAATGTAACTACTATAATACTGCTCCCTATGTACTAGAGTATAACTACTATAAGACTGCCCCCTATGTACAAGAATATAACTACTATAATACTGCTCCTATGTACATGAATATAACTACTATAATACTGCCCCCTATGTACAAAAATATAACTACTATAATACTGCTCCTATGTACAAGAATATAACTACTATAATACTGCCCCTATGTACAAGAATATAACTACTATAATACTGCCCCCTATGTACAAGAATGTAACTACTATAATACTGCTCCCTATGTACTAGAATATAACTACTATAATACTGCCCCCTATGTACAAGAATATAACTACTATAATACTGCTCCTATGTACAAGAATATAACTACTATAATACTGCTCCTATGTACAAGAATATAACTACTATAAGACTGCCCCCTATGTACAAGAATATAACTACTATAATACTGCTCCTATGTACAAGAATATAACTACTATAATACTGCTCCTATGTACAAGAATATAACTACTATAAGACTGCCCCCTATGTACAAGAATATAACTACTATAATACTGCTCCTATGTACAAGAATATAACTACTATAATACTGCCCCTATGTACAAGAATATAACTACTATAAGACTGCCCCCTATGTACAAGAATATAACTACTATAAGACTGCCCCCTATGTACAAGAATATAACTACTATAATACTGCTCCTATGTACAAGAATATAACTACTATAATACTGCTCCTATGTACAAGAATATAACTACTATAAGACTGCCCCCTATGTACAAGAATATAACTACTATAATACTGCTCCTATGTACAAGAATATAACTACTATAATACTGCCCCTATGTACAAGAATATAACTACTATAAGACTGCCCCCTATGTACAAGAATATAACTACTATAAGACTGCCCCCTATGTACAAGAATATAACTACTATAATACTGCCCCTATGTACAAGAATATAACTACTATAATACTGCCCCCTATGTACAAGAATATAACTACTATAATACTGCTCCTATGTACAAGAATATAACTACTATAAGACTGCCCCCTATATACAAGAATATAACTACTATAATACTGCTCCTATGTACAAGAATATAACTACTATAAGACTGCCCCCTATGTACAAGAATATAACTACTATAATACTGCTCCTATGTACAAGAATATAACTACTATAAGACTGCCCCCTATGTACAAGAATATAACTACTATAATACTGCTCCTATGTACATGAATATAACTACTATAATACTGCCCCCTATGTACAAAAATATAACTACTATAATACTGCTCCTATGTACAAGAATATAACTACTATAATACTGCCCCTATGTACAAGAATATAACTACTATAATACTGCCCCCTATGTACAAGAATATAACTACTATAATACTGCTCCTATATAGAAGAATATAACTACTATAATACTGCTCCTATATACAAGAATATAACTACTATAATACTGCCCCCTATGTACAAGAATATAACTACTATAATACTGCTCCTATGTACAAGAATGTAACTACTATAATACTATAACATCTTTAGGTAGGAGATTATATAGGAGTGGTAGGAGAGATAATGGAATGGCTGACAGTGGGAGGACCTCGGCAAACAACCTCACATATTTCAGCCTTCTGGAGCCTTGGGACAGTGACCTACAGGACCAGGATATGGGGTTGTCACAAACCACCGGGGGGTCACTCAGAAATCCCCCGCGCTGGCTACCAGTACGTCACAATCGGGGGGTAACAAGTGGGGTCACCCCTCCTCTATACCTCCCGACCGACAGACAGAGCACGTGACGCGCTCTCTAGCGCCCCTCTTATAGTCAGGCCAATTATGGAATTGCCCGACAATAAGCAAGGAGGCCGCTATACTACTTATGCCGATTATTGAAGGGTCCCCGGTGAGAGTAGGGTATATATTCCCCCGACCTCCGCGGGCGGAATATATAATATCTTCCCGAATCTCACTGGCCTCCCCACAATAATCCTTGGCACAACTCGCTGCCACCAACCGCTTCACGGTAACTATTAGCCGAACACACAGACGTGGGATTCAAGATCGAGATAACAGAGCAGCCCAAGATTAATTATATAATTTAATCAGCCTAAAGCACACTAGAACTACAATATATACAATAGGGAATCTACAGAATATACAGTTATGTCAGAGTACAGTTACAGATAAAGCATGGTTTACAACAGGTATGCAATTCAATCAGTTACCTTGTGCGTCTGGCCACAGGGGGGCGCTGTAGACCAGGTTTCTAGGAACTCCCACAGATGTTTCTCACACGTGATCCCCAGCGAAAGAACACTGGAAAATGGCCGAAGTAGGGTTATCAACCTGGACAAATCCAGGTCCCCTCCTACCTTCGTGACCTCAGAGGGAGCACTGCTCCACCCCTGGCTGGAGTTATGGACAAAATCCACAACATGGAATATGGCCATAACTTTGCCTGGGAGCGTCGTAGGCGGACGCCAATGCTCTCATTGTGACAGTTATGAATTTAGCTACAGAACGAGGGGACTCATGACCTGTCTGCCAGTTCCCCATTGGCTGATATCACGCCTGGGGCATTTCCCAATGTCCTGCTCCCATAAAAAGGGTGTGCCGGCATCGTCCGCATGCGGAGACACCATTTTTATGGTTGCCATATTTATCGGAAATATGGCTTGCGAGATATGAACCATTTTTTACTGGAGTCGTTCTGTCTGCTAGTTCCATAGCCTTGCTAATGAGATACAACTCTTGTTACAGGGTGACGGCAGGGAGTCATCCTGTGTCCATTGTTCCCACACCACCTCATTTCCATATCACAGGACATGGCCATGGAGGTGTAAGTGGAACACTGAGAACAAGAAGGGAGGGGGCACTGCCAGGGAGTGATGAGGGATTATGACTGGAGTCATAATTCATCTTCATATCCCGGGATTTGCCTCACACCTCCCCCCTTTTGAGGGCGCTAGGGGGCAGCACACTCCGGTGTTCCCCCGTGCGCCCGTCCGCGACCTCTCCTTGTCGGGACAGCCCGTCTGCGTTACCGTGGTCACGGCCCCTTTTGTGGCGAATGGTGAAGTTGTATTGCTGGAGCGCAAGGCTCCATCGCAACAATCGCCCATTCGTCCCAGAGACGGTGTGCAACCAGCTGAGGGGATTGTGGTCCGTCTCCACGATGAAGTGGCGCCCGTATAGATAGGGTTGCAGACGCTGCAGGGCCCACACTATGGCCAGGCACTCCTTCTCCATCGTGGAATAGGCAACTTCCCTTGGTAACAGCTTCCTGCTCAGGTACAAGACTGGGTGCTCTTGGCTCGCAGAGTCCACCTGGCTGAGCACCGCACCGAGGCCGAAGTCACTGGCGTCGGTCTGTACTACAAACGGCCGCGTGAAGTCGGCTGCCTGTAGCACGGGCGGGCTGGACAGGGCGTCCTTTAGGGCCCGGAAGGCTGTCTCGCAGTCCATTGTCCAATCGACTGCAGAGGGCAGCTTCTTCTTGGTGAGGTCCGTCAAGGGCTTTGCCAGGCTACTATAGCATGGAACAAACCTCCTATAGTACCCAGCGGTCCCCAAGAAGGACATCACCTGCTTCTTGGTCCTGGGGGTGGGCCAGGATGCGATGGCTTCCACTTTCTCAGGCTCGGGCTTCAGTGTTCTCCCACCTACCCGGTGACCGAGGTACTGGACCTCGCTCATGGCCAGCTGACACTTTCCCGGCTTGATGGTCAAACCTGCCCGGTGGATCCGCCTGAGCACCTGTGCCAGATGCTCTAGGTGGTCCTCCCAGGTGGGACTGAAGACGGCAATGTCATCCAGGTACGCGGCCGCGTACCCTTCAAGTCCCTTGAGCAGGGTGTTGACCATCCGCTGGAAAGTGGCAGGGGCATTCCTCATCCCGAATGGCATCACCGTGGACTCGTACAGTCCAAATGGGGTAATAAAGGCAGAGCGTTCCCTGGCCTTGCGAGTCAGGGGGATCTGCCAATATCCCCGGCTCAGATCCATGATGGTCAGGTACTGAGCCCCGGCCAACTGATCGAGCAGGTCATCAATGTGTGGCATTGGGTACGCATCGGCGACCGTGACCGCATTGAGCCCCCTGTAGTCCACGCAGAACCGAGTGGTTCGGTCCTTCTTAGGGACGAGGACTACAGGCGAGGCCCAAGCGCTGTTGGATGCCTGGATCACCCCCAGCTTCAGCATCTCGTCAATCTCCTGGCGCGTGTGTTGCTGCACCTCCAGGGAGACCCGATATGCTGAACGCCGGATCGGGGGATGATCCCCAGTGTCCACGTGATGGACAGCCAAGTCAGTCCTTCCGGGCTGGTTGGTAAACAACCCCCGGAAGGGGAGGAGGGTGGCCCACAGCTGGGACCGTTGGTCTTCCAAGAGCTGGTGGCCAACCTCCACATCCTCAATGGATCCGCCTGCCCTAACCTGGGCTAGCATATCCAAGAGGGTTTCCGCTTCTCCCTCCTCGGGCAGGTTGCACACGGGGAGCGCACATGCCTCCCGCTCATGATGTGCCTTCATCATGTTCACATGGAAGGGCTTCCGCCTTCCACGGGCAGGGTCCAGGGTGACCAGGTACGTTACAGGGTTGAGCTGCTGGTACACGAGGTATGGGCCTTCCCAGGCTGCCTGAAGCTTGTCCTGTGGTACGGGGACCAGTACCCACACCTTTTGACCCACTTGGTAGGTCCTCTCACAAGCGTTCTGGTCGTACCAACGCTTCTGATCGGCCTGGGCTTGAGCCATATTGTCGTGTACCAGTTGCGTCAAGGCCTGCATTTTGTCCCGGAAGCGCATGACACACTCGATAACCGACACTCCAGGGGTGGCCAAATCCCCTTCCCAAGCCTCTTTCACCAGAGCCAGGGGGCCCCGCACACGTCGCCCGTACAGGAGCTCAAACGGTGAGAATCCTGTTGAGGCCTGTGGAACCTCCCGGTAAGCAAATAACAGGTGTGGGAGATACCGCTCCCAGTCACGCCCATGGGAGTCGACCAACATCTTAAGCATCTGCTTTAAGGTGCCATTGAACCGCTCGCACAGGCCATTAGTCTGTGGATGGTACGGGCTGGCCACCAGATGTCGCACCTGGACTTGCTTACAGAGGGCCTCCATCAGCTGGGACATGAATTGGGTCCCCCGGTCAGTGAGCATTTCCTGGGGAAAACCCACTCGGGAGAAAATCTCCAGCAATGCGGTGGCCACCTTGTCAGCCCGAATGGACGACAAGGCCACTGCTTCTGGGTACCGGGTGGCATAGTCCACTACCGTCAGTAGGAAGCGTTTCCCGGAGCTGCTGGGGATGGCCAGCGGGCCGACCAGATCCACAGCCACCCTCCTGAAAGGCTCATCGATGATTGGCAGAGATACTAGTGGGGCTTTGGGGCGTGGCCCCGCCTTCCCCACTCTCTGACAGGTTTCACACGAACGGCAGTAGGCAGCCACATCGGCCCCCATTTTTGGCCAGTAGAAATGCTGGTTTAACCTGGCCTTGGTCTTAGCGATCCCTAGGTGTCCGGCCATCGGAATCTCATGTGCGATCCGCAACAACTCCGTCCGGAACGGATAGGGTACCACCAACTGTCGGTCCCTGGGCCACGCCTCCGGTGAACCCTGCTGGACCGTGGCCCGGTACAGCCGTCCTTGGTCCCAGACCACTCGCTCCGGGTCCGAGTCCGAGGGAGGCTGTGCCGCCTGCTCCTTAAGAGCTTTCAGGCTGTCGTCAGCTTCTAACGCTGCCTGAAACCCCTGACTAGATGTGGCCAGAATCGACGAGACTGTCACATCTTCGGTCAGTACCCCGGGACCTGTGTCCTGGCCTCCACCTGACTCGGCTGCCACTTGGTCAGAAGGGGAAGAGCTATCGGACCTCCGGGAGGCCCCTTGGCTTCCAGCACTCCCACTGCGGGTGACAGCGGCCACAGCCGCTGCGACCGTGGGTCGTGCCTGCTCCTCCTCCGTTCCTGACCAAGTCGCCGGTTCAGGCAGACCTACCTGGCTTCCTGACACCCCGGTTGTGGGGGAACCATGCACCGAGATCTTACCTGGGAGCACTTCCGCTCCTGGACCGGCCCCAATCTCACCTGCCTGTTCCCCTCCTGCAGCAACAGAACCCCGCTGTGAAATCTCTGGGGACCCCACATTTGCTGTGGTAGCCCCCACCCCACACACTGGTCCTCCCCCTGCAGCACCCTGCTCTCTGCTTATCCCTGCAGAGGGCAGCAGATCCCAGCTCACAGGCTGATTACTTGTAGAGGCATTGTCACACCTTTCTCTGACCCCCTCCCCTGTCACAGCTGCAGCTGTGTGTGTGTCTATGGTGTCTATGCAAGCAGAAATATCAGAGTTCACTCCCTCCTCCCTTACATCATTCATAGATAACACATTAACATTGTCCGGAGGCATGTCAGTACTGGCTGAAGGTTCAGCCCTTGGTTGGGGCCCAAACTGGGAGGTTATCTGCCCCAAATCTGTCCCAAGTAGCACGTTTGCGGGGATCCGATCAGTTACCCCCACCTCCCTCACCCCTCGCCCTGCGCCCCAGTCCACATAAATGTCAGCAACAGGCAGCGCCGGGTCAATGCCTCCAATCCCGGAGACAGCGAGGGTTTTTCCAGGGATCAAGTCTTGGGGGGACACCATCTCAGGCCGCACCAGAGTCACCTCCGAGGCGCTGTCTCGCAGTCCTATGGTCACAGACCGGCCGACGGTGACAGGTTGGAAGCTGTCCAGGGACCTACCACCACCCCCACCCACACAATACACCTTGGGCGGCCCTTGGGACGGGGACGGAGCCGGGGCCTTGGGACGCTGAGGGCACATGGCCTTGAAGTGTCCAGGTAGGTTGCACTGGTGGCACCGTCTTGGTTCCGCCACGGGCCTGGAGAGGGGAGTTGAGGGGGACACCCCCTGCAGTCTAGGGGCAGGTGGGGCAGTCGCCGAATTCATCTTACCCCCTCTCCAGGTGCTGCTGGTGGCCGCTCTCCTGGCCTCAGGGGCCCGGTTGTTGGTGTAGTCATCGGCAAGGGCAGCTGTAGCCGTGGACCCCTTTGGCTTCTGGTCTCGGATGAACTGGCGGAGATCCTCAGGGCAGTTCCACAAGAGTTGCTCCGTGATGAACAAGTCCAGGATCTCCGGTCCGGTGGAAAGCTGCAGGCCTTGGGTCCAGTGGTCGGCAGCTCGGGCAAGTGCCCGCCGGTGGTCAGCCCAGGAGTCCTTTGGTCCCTTCTGCAGGGTCCGGAACTTCTTGCGGTAGGACTCCGGAGTGAGGTTGTACTGTTGGATCAGGGCCCGCTTGATGGTGTCGTAGCCCTGATCTGCCTCAGCAGGCAAGTCACCAAGGATATCCAGGGCCTTACCCCTTAAACGGGGGGTCAGGTATTTGGCCCACTGGTCCTTGTCCAGATGGTGCTGCAAGCAAGTCCGTTCAAAAGCAGTCAAGAAAGAGTCCAAGTCTCCATCCTTCTCCAGCACCGGCGCTGCTTGCCGCTCTGCCCTGCGCTCTGCCAGGAGTCCCTTGTAGCCCTCCTGGTCTCCAGCCTGGAGAAGGGCCATAGCCATTTGAAGAAGGCTATCCGAGCCTCCCAGGCTCGGTGGAATGGCACGTGGTGATCTGCGGCCCGCTGCGGAGCCTGGTGATTCACTGTCCCTTGCAGAGCGGAGGGCTGGCATCTGGCTCGTTGAGGACCCTTGGGTGAGCTGCTCCTCATCTTGTCCATAATTGCCAGCTTGTGCGCTGTCCTCTGCAGAACGGTTTTCTGGCGTCGAGCTCCTGGAGGGCTCGTGGACAACCTCCTCATTACTGTCCACAGCACCGTCCTCCCTCTCTTCGGCTCCTGCTTTAGCATTGGCCAGTTGCCTAGCTCTGCTCCTGGTGCCATCAGCCATTCTTGCAGACTTTTGGTCACTGACACAGAACTGACACCTGATGCCTCCACACACCTTACAGTATCTGCACTCTGACACTCTAGTGTTGAGCTAGTCTGAAGACCCCAGCAGCCACAGCTGCTGCAGGCAGTCTTTAGTGTCTGGGAGTATGGGTCTCACACTCACACACACTATTATCTCGATCCCACCGCTATGCCACCAATATGTCACAAACCACCGGGGGGTCACTCAGAAATCCCCCGCGCTGGCTACCAGTACGTCACAATCGGGGGGTAACAAGTGGGGTCACCCCTCCTCTATACCTCCCGACCGACAGACAGAGCACGTGACGCGCTCTCTAGCGCCCCTCTTATAGTCAGGCCAATTATGGAATTGCCCGACAATAAGCAAGGAGGCCGCTATACTACTTATGCCGATTATTGAAGGGTCCCCGGTGAGAGTAGGGTATATATTCCCCCGACCTCCGCGGGCGGAATATATAATATCTTCCCGAATCTCACTGGCCTCCCCACAATAATCCTTGGCACAACTCGCTGCCACCAACCGCTTCACGGTAACTATTAGCCGAACACACAGACGTGGGATTCAAGATCGAGATAACAGAGCAGCCCAAGATTAATTATATAATTTAATCAGCCTAAAGCACACTAGAACTACAATATATACAATAGGGAATCTACAGAATATACAGTTATGTCAGAGTACAGTTACAGATAAAGCATGGTTTACAACAGGTATGCAATTCAATCAGTTACCTTGTGCGTCTGGCCACAGGGGGGCGCTGTAGACCAGGTTTCTAGGAACTCCCACAGATGTTTCTCACACGTGATCCCCAGCGAAAGAACACTGGAAAATGGCCGAAGTAGGGTTATCAACCTGGACAAATCCAGGTCCCCTCCTACCTTCGTGACCTCAGAGGGAGCACTGCTCCACCCCTGGCTGGAGTTATGGACAAAATCCACAACATGGAATATGGCCATAACTTTGCCTGGGAGCGTCGTAGGCGGACGCCAATGCTCTCATTGTGACAGTTATGAATTTAGCTACAGAACGAGGGGACTCATGACCTGTCTGCCAGTTCCCCATTGGCTGATATCACGCCTGGGGCATTTCCCAATGTCCTGCTCCCATAAAAAGGGTGTGCCGGCATCGTCCGCATGCGGAGACACCATTTTTATGGTTGCCATATTTATCGGAAATATGGCTTGCGAGATATGAACCATTTTTTACTGGAGTCGTTCTGTCTGCTAGTTCCATAGCCTTGCTAATGAGATACAACTCTTGTTACAGGGTGACGGCAGGGAGTCATCCTGATAAAGATGTTGAACAACACGGGGCCCAGGACAGAGCCCTGTGGTACCCCACTTGAGTCAGACTTCCAACTGGATGTGCAGCTATTTAGGAGCACTCTTTGACTCCGATCACTAAGCCAGTTACGAATCCATCTAACAGTTTCCTTGTCCATTCCACACTTGGTCATTTTTTCAATAAGGATTGTATGAGATACTTTGTCAAATGCTTTACTGAAGTCAAGAAATACTACCGTATATCTACTGCATTTCCCTGATCCACCCAGTCAGTGATTTTGTCATAGAAGGAAATTAAGTTAGTCTGACATGACTTATTAGTTACAAACCCATGCTGGCTCTGGTTAATCACTTCATTCTCATCCAGGTACTTGTGTCGCGGGCGGAGGAGGGGACGCTGCGCTCTCCCACTGCTCGGGTCTGGCTGCTGCTGCTCGGTGGTGGCTCGAGCGGTGGGCCGGATCCCGGGGACTCGAGCGGCGCTCCTCGCCCGTGAGTGAAAAGGGTGGGGATTGCTTGTGGGGATTGGATATTGTCCGTGACGCCACCCACGGTTGTGGTGATATTGGTGACACCACCGCTGCTCTGGACGGGGATCCCGGGAGCGATGACAGGGAGCAGCCTGGACGTTAGTTCTCCCCTCCGTGGGTAGGGGGTTGGTTGGTTGTCCCGGGGCCCGGTGATGGGGGTTTGGGGTGTGGTGAGGTGCAGGGTCGCGGGGGCAGCGCTGTGCCGCACGGCACTGTGGTACTCACTCAGCCAATGATGAGGACATAGTTCTCGGTAAAACACACAGCTGGATGGACGGGTCCCACAGACGGCTGCGGTGTTTCTCCTCCCGGCAGGTTGATGGTGACTGCCTTTCCCTGCACCTGTGTAACGTGTACGGTTCCAATGGGTTCCCACCGGTAACCCGCTCCCCCAGCTTGGATGGGTGCTGAAGGAGCCCCTTTTGCCCGCAGGCTCTGGCACTGGGAACTTTAGCCTTGGCGGTGACTGTGTTTCCCTCTCTCGGTTGGACTGTTGCCTTCTGACGGGACTTGGCTGCTGGGAAACCCAAGAGGTTCCCTTCGCTAACGAATTTGGCAAATTCACGGCGACTCCTAGCCTTGCCGGGGTCCGTAAGCCCCTGCCGGATGGTGCTGGCTTCTCTTTGCGTACCGGTCCGGTACCGCCGGGCCACCGCCCGTCCACGGTCCTTACGGTTAGCTCTAATAGGCCTCTCCTGCAGACGGTCACCACCGTCTGCCAACCTTGCTGTGTGCCTGGGCCACACACCCGGACCAACTTCAGGCTGCTTAACTGCCACTTTCCTCCTTCCACTTTCACTTCCAAACTCTAATCTGCCTTACTTTTCCCGCCTCCAGGACTGTGAACTCCTCGGTGGGCGGGACCAACCGCCTGGCCCACCCCTTGGTGTGGACATCAGCCCCTGGAGGGAGGCAACAAGGGTTTGTGTCTGACTTCGGTGTGCCTGACCGGGAGTGTGGGGTGTGTGGGTGTTGTTCTATGACGTCCTGGCTTGTCCAGGGTGCCACACTTGCATAAATGTTGTTTAATAATTTGTTCAAAGATCTTTCCTGTTATGGAAGTCATCCATACCTTCCATACCAGGATGATTTACAAGTCTCTTTATCTGTATCACTTTTAAAAACCTTACAAGTATATCATGGAGGGAAGGTAATGTATACGGGGTGGCTGGGATTTTAATGACATCTATATAAGAAAATGTATGTTATATACTTGTATTCTATTGTGGGAAGAGTAAAATCAACAGTGAGCCTAAAGGCCCCGTTACATGCTACGATTTATCTGACGATATCGCTAGCGATGTGACACGCCCAGATCGTAGCTACGATTTGCCGAGATCGCTCATAGGTAGTTTAGTAGTGGTCACACGTACACATCTCACAAACGATGTAACATCGTTCAGCGATATATTGTTTGACCAAGGCGGTCGTGTGGATGTTATTTGTCGTTGGCAGGGTGTTAAACGTAGCAATATGTCTGCTGCGTTCCAAACAACGAACAATATTTTGATAGTGAACGACGTGTCAATGATCAACGATTTTCAACCTATTTGCGATCGTTAGGAGTCGCTCGTAGGTGTCACACGCAACGACGTCGCTAACGATGCCGGATGTGCGTCACGGAAACCGTGACCCCGACGACATATCGTCAGATAAATCGTAGCGTGTAACGAGGCCTTAACTGGTTAAAGGGGTATTCCAGCATGCATCATTTAGAGGGAACCTGTCACCAGATGTGACCCTTGTAAACTATGGCTACGATGAGTAGGCCCTTTTCTATTCAGCAGCATTCAAGAATATTGTATATAGGTGCCCAAGCTGACCTGTATAATATAAAACCCATTTTATTATACTCACTTGTGGGGCGGTCTGGTCCGATGGGCATTGATGGTCTTGATCCAGCGCCTCTTCTCTGAGAGCGATCAGCATCCTCTTTCCCTGCTTCATGTGGATGACCCGTGCTACAGTATGTCATCCAGTGTCCTCCATTGAGCTCCTGCGCACGCGCACTTCTCTCTGCCATGCTGAGGGCAGATCAAGATATTGTAATGCGCATGCGGTCTTTGACTTTTCCCCAAGCCTTTGCATTATGGTTTTTTGCTTTGCCCTCAGCATGGCAGAAAGACGTGCCCATGCGCAGCAGTGTGATGGAGGACACTATGTGAAGGACGTACAATGTGTCATTCACAAGAAGCAGAAAAGGAGGACAGGAATCACAAGGAGGCACCGCATCAAGACCAGAGACGCCCATTAGACCTGAAATTAGCCCTCAGTTTTCACTAGCTAGTGGTAGAAATTAGTTCCTATGATGTTGTAAGGAAGTAGATGGGTGAGAAGATGCATGTAGATAGTGCCTTATAGATTGTTTGTAAGTATCATCGACATCTGCTGGCCTGAAATAAGATGGAAGTAATCAGAACCTTCAAGAGCAAAGTGAGATATTGGAGGAGACGTTAGGTAAGGTGGCACAGTTACTAATTGTAAAAAGCTCAGAAATATAAAGAAGGGGAGGAATTGGCTCCTGGACCTGTAGCAGGACGGTCGTGTGATCAGTGGAGCAAGCTTACAGCCATAGCCCCAAGACTCAAGATCCGAGAGGAGATCCAAGACCAGATCCTGGAAAAGACCTGTGACCAGATCTGAGAGGATATCTGAGACCAGATCCTGGAAAAGACCCGTGACCAGATCTGAGAGGAGATCCAAGACCACATCCTGGGGAAGACCTGGAACTGGATTCAAGAGGGGAATCTGAGACCAGACATTGGAAAAGATCCTTGACCAGATCTAAGAGGACATCCAAGACCATATCCTGAGTAAGACCTGAAACCAGAGTCGAGAGGAGATCCCTTACCTGATATTGGAAAAGACCTGTGACCAGATCATAGAGAGGACCCGACCTGACATAGCCAGAGCTAAAAGAGAGAGAGGAAACCCAGCAGTAGCAGAGGACCGTCTATGTGAGCCATTACTTCCTATGCCGACTTATGGTACTAAGTGGGTCCTGGGGCCGCGCTTCGGCAAACACAGGCATTCAGCGTGCTGAGTGTGAGACGTAACCCACCAACTTGGACTTGTGACCCAGCGGGCGGTGTCGTCGACCCCTTTTAGGGCCTGTGTGTTGTATCGTATTATGTAGATAGTTGACAATGGTGACGTGTCCCAGGTTGGGGAATTAGGCATAAGATATTGTTGACGGTAACCGTTATTTAATGATAGAAGTAGAATAATAATGTGCAAATGGTATTGTGTTCACATTCTGTGCATTTTTATTACTATATCCTTTATTGTCACACAATCTGTTTATTGCCACCAACTGTGCTATCCCCTTACCTTTTCCTTGTTTATATATACAGTTAGGTCCAGAAATATTTGGACAGTGACACAATTTTGGCGAGTTGGGCTCTGCATGCCACCACATTGGATTTGAAATGAAACCTCTACAACAGAATTCAAGTGCAGATTGTAACGTTTAATTTGAAGGTTTGAACAAAAATATCTGATAGAAATTGTAGGAATTGTCACATTTCTTTACAAACACTCCACATTTTAGGAGGTCAAAAGTAATTGGACAAATAAACCAAACCCAAACAAAATATTTTTATTTTCAATATTTTGTTGCAGATCCTTTGGAGGCAATCACTGCCTTAAGTCTGGAACCCATGGACATCACCAAACGCTGGGTTTCCTCCTTCTTAATGCTTTGCCAGGCCTTTACAGCCGCAGCCTTCAGGTCTTGCTTGTTTGTGGGTCTTTCCGTCTTAAGTCTGGATTTGAGCAAGTGAAATGCATGCTCAATTGGGTTAAGATCTGGTGATTGACTTGGCCATTGCAGAATGTTCCACTTTTTTTGCACTCATGAACTCCTGGGTAGCTTTGGCTGTATGCTTGGGGTCATTGTCCTTCTGTACTATGAAGTGCCGTCCGATCAACTTTGCGGCATTTGTCTGAATCTGGGCTGAAAGTATATCCCGGTACACTTCAGAATTCATCCGGCTACTCTTGTCTGCTGTTATGTCATTAATAAACACAAGTGATCCAGTGCCATTGAAAGCCATGCATGCCCATGCCATCACGTTGCCTCCACCATGTTTTACAGAGGATGTGGTGTGCCTTGGATCATGTGCCGTTCCCTTTCTTCTCCAAACTTTTTTCTTCCCATCATTCTGGTACAGGTTGATCTTTGTCTCATCTGTCCATAGAATACTTTTCCAGAACTGAGCTGGCTCCATGAGGTGTTTTTCAGCAAATTTAACTCTGGCCTGTCTATTTTTGGAATTGATGAATGGTTTGCATCTAGATGTGAACCCTTTGTATTTACTTTCATGGAGTCTTCTCTTTACTGTTGACTTAGAGACAGATACACCTACTTCACTGAGAGTGTTCTGGACTTCAGTTGATGTTGTGAACGGGTTCTTCTTCACCAAAGAAAGTATGCGGCGATCATCCACCACTGTTGTCATCCGTGGACGCCCAGGCCTTTTTGAGTTCCCAAGCTCACAAGTCAATTCCTTTTTTCTCAGAATGTACCCGACTGTTGATTTTGCTACTCCAAGCATGTCTGCTATCTCTCTGATGGATTTTTTCTTTTTTTTCAGCCTCAGGATGTTCTGCTTCACCTCAATTGAGAGTTCCTTTGACCGCATGTTGTCTGGTCACAGCAACAACTTCCAAATGCAAAACCACACACCTGTAATCAACCCCAGACCTTTTAACTACTTCATTGATTACAGGTTAACGAGGGAGACGCCTTCAGAGTTAATTGTAGCCCTTAGAGTCCCTTGTCCAATTACTTTTGGTCCCTTGAAAAAGAGGAGGCTATGCATTACAGAGCTATGATTCCTAAACCCTTTCTCCGATTTGGATGTGAAAACTCTCATATTGCAGCTGGGAGTGTGCACTTTCAGCCCATATTATATATAGAATTGTATTTCTGAACATGTTTTTGTAAACAGCTAAAATAACAAAACCTGTGTCACTGTCCAAATATTTCTGGACCTAACTGTAAACCATTATTGATTCAGTTACCACTGTGTCCTCATTGTCTGCGCTGTTGCATCCCCGCACCTGTCAACAATGTCTCCCATACACAGCGCACACAGGCATGAGGGATTCCAGCTCTCTTGTCTCTATGTAATAACACATTTTCAGACGCAGCAGCAGCATGGAGGACATTATACCGCAGTGCTGAGCAGTGTAACTGTGAATCCAGCTCTGGGGAGGGGGGAAAAAAACACTTACTAGAAAGCAGCATTACCATCGTTGTCTGTATTTCTGCCCTTCCTCTCAACGCCGCTGTAATTTCCCCGGTGGTGGAGCTGAAGAGAAATGGAACATTTACTGCCAGGTTTCTCCACGTTGCATGCGATCACTGGAGATACCAAAACATGGACGAAGAAAGACCAACACAGACATGACTTTGTTTTGTCCATCTAAAAAAAAGGACTGCAACTAGATCCGTTTTTTTAGCATTGAAGTCTATGGAAAATGTTTTGTTTACTGGATCGGTTTCAGTGCATGATTACTAGACATGTGAACTTTTAGAGGAAAGCTTCGCTCTCACTTGTTTATAAAAATGGTGATTGCAATCCGACAAAAAATCATATTGCCCCGCACTAATGTTATTTAATGAGGTCGTGTTCATCGTCCTGAGACCTCATAGACTTTGATCTACGAAATTGAGGAACGTTGTGAGAACCTCTGGACTATGTTGGACCTTGGACCATTGTTTTCGAATAAATTGGTGAAAGCCGAACAGTCTCTTGTTTTTCTTTCAGCTTTACATTTGTGGACTATCTCCAAATCTATGGACTACGGCGGACCTGCATGTTTTGTTTTGTTTTTAATGATAATTGCTTCAAAAAAGTCGGAAAGTGATTTTTCAAATAAACTTTTATTGTGCATGTTTTTTTGCTTTTACTTACTGGGTTAGTAGTGGGGGTGTCTGATAAAGACCTCTCCATTACTAACCCTGGGTTTGATGCCAGCTGACATTACACAGCTGACATCAATCCCAAAAATCATTACCCCGATTGCCACTGCACCAAGGCAATCGGGAAGAGCTGGGCAAAGCTCTAGAATTGGCACATCTAATTGATATGCCACTTCTGGGGTGGCTGCATGCTGCTATTTTTAGGCTAGGAAGAGTCATATAACCATGAATCTTTCCAGCCTGATAATACCAGCCCCCAGCTGCCTGCTTTACCTGGTTTTCAAAAATAGGGGGGAGGGGCCGACGTAATTTTTTTAAATTATTTTTTAGGTTAAACCAGGCTAAACACCCTTTAGTGCCCCATATAAGACCGTAAAGGGTGCAAGTGTACAATATGTATGGAGGCTGGTAAATTATATATCTGCAGGATATCTATCTATTTTAACAATCTCCTCTATCTAGTATCTGTCACACTCGCCGCCGGATGATGGTACTGTGGCAAGCAGAAGTGGACCCACTGGACCACAGGGGGATCCCGGGCTTACGCTTTTAGTGGGAAGGGCTTGACTAAGCACCCACCACAAAGCGGACGCCAGGTGCTACTCCCAGGGCTTAGGACTTTGACAGCTGACCCCCAGTGCAGGGGAGGACACAAGAGTAGACAGGGCTGAGTATGAAGTGTACACTGGAATCATGAGGGCAGTAGAGGCGGATGGCATGGTCAGGACAAGGCTAGGACCACCAGAGTGGCCAAGTCAGGAGGCACAGCTGGGACAGATAGGCACAGTCTTTGGTGTGGTGAGGGCCACCAGGATAGCTGAGACTGGAGGCACAGCCGGGGTGGAAAAGCACAGTCTCTGCTGTGGCAAAGGCCATATAGCTGAGGTTGGAGGCACGGACAGGCAGGGAAGCCAACAGTAGTACAGGACAGACATGGGGACCTGACAAACTAGATAGCTGGAGTACTGGACACTGACTAGCTAAACTAGGGTGTTGATCAGGCACCTCCCCTAGTGGAAGCTTGCCCTAAATACCCAGTGCCTCTCAACAGTAGATTGGGAGGCGCTTCCTGGAAGTGGCACGCTATCCCTTTATGAGAGGGCAAGTCTAAGCCATTTTACACCCCCATAGGCAGCATACTGTGATTTTTTTTTCCTTAGCCCAATTCTAGATGAGGAAAAACTCACAGATGGATGCGGCCTCATTAAATATCATTTGTGCGAGTGCAGTACTGATGACTTAGGGCCCACAGAAGAAGGGAGATTTTCCTTTTACCTGCTCCGGTGATGGTTCATTTCACACTTGTATCCACCAGTAAAAACCATAGAAGAGTATCAAGTTTTTATTCTAGAATACAAGGAATTAATTGGAGAAACAGACACATACTGTATTTTATTAAAACAATCTAGTGGGGCCCATTTAGCAACATGTTACACTTAGGGCCAAGTTTTCTTTTTTGGTTTCAAAACTTTCTTTGTGAGCCGCGGGCCCAAGGTCGGTGCTCGTTCTCGCAGAGTGCAGTAGGAAATTAAATAAACTCCTTCATCCAGAGTCCACAGAGTAGCACTGGGTGGTGAACATGAGCCAAGAGAGCCAAGAAAGACGTCTACACCATCGCTTGACTGACGAAAACAGTCCTAGGGGGGGTTTAGGCGATGACACAGCCACCTTTCTCCTTGAATGGGTTCTTGTCTTCGGGAACCCCCTTTACAAGAGGGTCTTCTCCAGAATTACCTTCAATATAAGTCTTAATTTCTTCACACATTTTGGAAACCTTAATAGAAAAATAGATAATCAAGGTCAGGTTGGTGAAGGAAAGCCTTCCTAAATGGGTTGTTATCCTTAATTAATCTTCATTAGTGATGGGCGGACTCATAGATAACCGTGACTGGCGGGTCTAACCGGCTTAAAAAAAAAAAATTCCGGCTCAGCATTTTTCCCAGTTATCTGAATGGATGCCGATCCACATATAAGTCTATTGGGACCAGAATCCGGCAGTTAAAAATGGTGGTAGAAGGGATATGGGTATAGGAACAAGCGCTTCATACTTACCAAGGCACCGTCACGACTATAACTGATTCCAGGCCGCTCATTCACTTCCAGGGCCGCTCATTTACCTTCATTGCATATGCACCGCTTTCCCTGCCCACCGGCATTTGTGATTGGTTGCAGTCAGACGCGCCCCTAAGCTGAATATCCGCGTGTCAGTTGGCTGCTTCCAATTACAAGCGCTGTGGGCGTCTAACATGGTATAAAAATAAATAAATTAAATATTTGGGTCCCCTCATATTATGATACCCAGAACAGATAAAGCATACGGCTACAGGCTGCAGACCCAAGCCATGTTCTTATCGTGGCTGTGCATCAAACTAAGAGGAACCGCATGCAACTTTTTTATTTATTTAAATAAATATTCTTTTTATTCTCTTCTATTTCCTTCTTTTTTAAAAAAGCATGTGGTCCCCCAAATTTTGATAACCAGCCAAGATAAAGTCTGACAGTTGGGGGCTGCTATTCTCTGGTTGGGGAGACCCATGGTTATTGGGTCTTCCAGTCAAAAATAGCAGCCTGCAGCTGCTCAGAATTGCCATACCCATTACATGTGACAATTCCAGCACTACATCTGAAGCTCACAGCGAGTGCCATATGACCGCCCGCTGTGAGCTGCAGGCAGAGACTGAGTGAAAAAAGCGGCGTGCGGTTCCTCTTATTTTGATACACAACTAAGATAAGCACACGGCTGGGGACTGCAGCCTGTAGTCCTCTGATTTATCTGTGCTGGCTATCATATTATGGGGGAACCCTAGGCCAAATATTTTATTTATTTATTTATTTATTTTACACCACGATATTGACCCGTAGACCGGGTGTGTGATTTGGGAGCAGTCAGACGCTGTTACACAATCACAGACGTCAGGACTGCCTGTGGGCAAGAAAAGCAGTGCATATAGATGAGCAATGATGAGCGGCCCTGGAAGTAGAATGAGTAGCCTGGAAGCAGTTACAGCTACGCTGGAGTCTCGGTAAGTATGACGTGCTGCTTGCTTCATTCTTATTTTCATTATTTTTCCTTATTTTTTTGTATCACCCGAGTTCTGGATCATTAGCCGCAATTCCTTGAGAATCTGAGTTTCTGGCACTCGGGTACATTTGAAACAGCGCGGATACGGACTTTTACAGTGGGAGTCCGCCAATCACTAGTCTTCATAAACAGTCAATGCAAAATGGAAAACTTTACCCAGACTTTACTAAGTCTCCTATGTCACACTCACAGAGGACAGCTAAAATATAGGGTAAGAGGTGAGGGGGATTATCAGAGTTCTCAAACTTGTGATCGCATGGTCAACTGTGCCCAAGGGGACTATTTGCCCCCCACCAAAAAATGTATAATTTTTTTATTATACTTGGTCACCAATATTTCAATTCTCTAGTGCAAGTTTAAAGGGAATGTGTCAGCAGGTTTTTGCTATGTAATCTGAAAGCAGCAATGTGTCACTTACGAGGTTGTGTTTTGCTATTTTAATAAAATCAGTGTTTTATCAGCAGATTATCACTACAGGGCTAGGTGTCTTTTGCCTCCTGGTCCATCCACCACACCACTGTTTAGCAGTTTAATGTCAATATACAGTGTACACAGAAAGCTGTCAATCAGTGATATGATCAGTGATGTGGGAGGGGTTATACAGTCAGTGGTGTGGGAATGGTTATATACAATCAGTAGTGGTGGGTGGGGTAATACACAATCAGTGATGTGGGTGGGGTTATACATAATCAGTGGTGTGGGCAGGGTTATATACAATCAGTGGTGTGGGTGGGGTTATACACAATCATTGGTGTGGGTGGGGTTATACACAAGCAGTGGTGTGGGCGGGGTTATACACAATTAGTGGTGTGGGTGGGTTTATACACATTCAGTGATGTGGGCGGGGTTATACATAATCAGTTGTGTGGGCGAGGTTATAAACAATCAGTGGTGGTGGGTGGGGTAATACACAATCAGTGATGTGGGTGGGGTTATACATAATCAGTGGTGTGGGCGGGGTTATACACAATCAGTGGTGTGGGCGGGGTTATATACAATCAGTGGTGTGGGTGGGGTTATACACATTCAGTGGTGTGGGCGGGGTTATACACAATCAGTGGTGTGGGTGGGTTTATACACATTCAGTGGTGTGGGTGGGGTTATACATAATCAGTGGTGTGGGGGGGTTATACACAGTCAGTGGTGTGGGGGGGGTTATATACAATCAGTGGTGTGGGTGGGTTTATACACATTCAGTGGTGTGGGCAGGGTTATATACAATCAGTGGTGTGGGTGGGGTTATACACATTCAGTGGTGTGGGCAGGGTTATATACAATCAGTGGTGTGGGTGGGGTTATACACAATCAGTGGTGTGGGCAGGGTTATACACAATCAGTGGTGTGGGCAGGGTTATACACAATCAGTGGTGTGGGTGGGTTTATACACATTCAGTGGTGTGGGTGGGGTTATACATAATCAGTGGTGTGGGAGTGGTTATACACAATCAGTGGTGTGGACAGGGTTATACATAATCAGTGGTGTGGGCAGGGTTATACATAATCAGTGGTGTGGGCGGGGTTAGACACAATCAGTGCTGTGGGCGGGGTTATACACAATCAGTGGTGTGGGCGGGGTTGTAGACAGTGGTGTGGGCAGGGTTATACACAGTGGTGTGGGTGGGGTTATACACAATCAGCTGTGTGGGCGGGGTTATACATAATCAGTGGTGAGGGCAGGGTTATGCACAATCAGTGGTGTGGGCAGGGTTATACACTGGTGTGGGCGGGGTTATACACTGGTGTGGGCAGGGTTATACACAGTGGTGTGGGCGGGGTTATACACATTCAGTGGTATGGGCGGGGTTATACATAATCAGTGGTGTAGGTGGGGTAATACACAATTAGTAGGGGCGGGTGGGGTTATACACAGTGGTGTGGGCAGGGTTGTACACAATCAGGGGTGTAGGTGGGGTTATATACAATCAGCGGTGTGAGCAGTGGTATACACAATCGGGGTATTTGTAGAGTTATATACAATCATTGGTGGGGTCAGGGTTATATACAGTCAGGGAGTGGGTGGGGTTATATACAGGTCAGCATTGAGAGCTCTGCTAGCTCCGCAGCAGAGAAAACTGATTCCATCTAATTGCTGCACCCAATATACTAAGTGACACATTGCTAGAATCAGTGTCTCAGCCCCTACGTCATCCTGCTTTCAGATTACATACCAAAAACCTGCTGACGGATTCCCTTTAACTGCTTCCTATATCTCAGCTTCCTGGACACTTATAAGTACGACATAGAAGGAGCTGTGTATTGTTTTTCCATATTGATGTAAGGCACTTGCACTGGATGTGATCGCTGAGATCAGAACACCATATCTGTCACCATTTCAGAAGAGAATTTCCAATAATGACAAAATTCTGCCCTGATTAAGAATAAATGTTCCTGTCTATGGCCGCGTTATATCTGACAATGGAGAATGCACTCCAGATATTTCAGATATCCATGAATACAATGAATACAGCCGGAGCTTGATAACAGACTAAGAACAATGGCAACAGAAACAATGTATCAGAGCCACTGCTTTTCCTGTGACCTGGTTTAACATATGTCACAAACAGGATAAGGATTGAGCAGGGTAATAGGATTGCAGGTATGGCTGTCATAATCCACACCATAGGCTGTAATATCCAGAATAATCTGCAGTTTAGGAATAAATTAGCAAAATATTTTATCTTTACTAACAACAATATTAAACATGGATTTTATATTCATTAATATACAAATGTCAAGGTGTTCATCTATATCTATCTATCTATCTATCTATTCCTCTATCTATCTATCCCTCTATCTATCCCTCTATCTATCTATCTATCTATCTATTCCTCTATCTATCTATCCCTCTATCTATCTATCTATCTATCTATCTATCTATCCCTCTATCTATCCCTCTATCTATCTATCTATTTATCTATCTATCCCTCTATCTATCTATCCCTCTATCTATCCCTCTAT